>NC_052043.1:1817502-1989692 GCF_015832195.1 Motacilla alba alba | reverse complement strand
TTTGTTTTTTCGGGGGGGTGTTAATTTTGTTTGGGGAGGGAGAAGCCGAGGCGCCTTCCCTCCGCGGCCGAGCCCAACTTCCGAGTCCCTGGACTCCTTCCCACCCGCCGCTTGGGTGGTTGGATTTTTTTCTTTTTTAACTTAAAAAAAAAAAAAAAAAAAGAAAAAAAAAAAAAGAAAAAAACCCCTGAATAAATAACCCCAAACTCGGTCCCGGCTGCAGGGCCGGTATTTATAGACATTAATGACCCGACTGAGCCAATACTGACATAGTCTTCATAGGCCGTAGGATCCTTTTTCTCGTCCGACTTGGATTTTTTTCCGTCAGGATCTGTGCAAATAGAGCCCCCATGTGATGTGTTTTTTGTCTGTAAAAGTCTTTTTTTTTTTTTTTTTTTTTTTTTGTGTGTGTGTTTTGGGTAAAGGGGGGCGGGGGGGGAAGAGCAAGGCTTTTTCGGTCTTTAATATTTTATTTTTTATTTTTGAAATAAATTTGGGCAGTCTGGATGCAATCGTGTTCGGTGTCCGTGTGGGGAGACGGGAGCTGCTGCAGTGGCAGAGGGACATGGCGCAGCCACAAGCGTCCCATGCCTGTGCACATCCCTGCTCAGCACCCACGTGTGTGTGCCTCAGGAGGAAGGAGGGGAGCGATGCCCCATCCTCCCTGGCAAAGGGGAACAGGTCTGGGGTCTCCTTGAGGTGTTTTCAGCACTCTCTGGGTGCCAGACCCCAACCTGTGGGTGCTCATCCGCCTCGGTGCTCCCAGTCTCGTCCCGCTGGCCGCTGCCCGGAGGAGCTGGGCCGGTTGCACCAGCCGGGCTGGCCGTGAGTGCCAGCTCCCTGCCAGCTCCCTCCCTCCTGCGTCACCGCGGGGTGGCTGCGGGCCAGGGTGGGGGGGGGGGTTGGTGGCCATGAAGCCGTGCCTCAGTTTCCCCACCTGCCCTTGCCCCGGGGAAGGTGATGGGGCGGGGTGGCCCTGGGGATGTGTGTCAGCACCATCTCACCCCTGCAACCCTCTTCCTGCAGCCCCCAGCATCCCTGGGAGGGAGCGGGAGGCCGGGGGGGCGCGGGGTGTCGGTTGCTGTGGGGGGACACTGTGGGCTGGGACAACCCCAGAGCTGTGCTGTGACACCGACGTGGTGACACTGTCACCTCTAGGTGACACCTGGGGCGGGGTGAATCCTGACTGGGCGCTGAGCTGTGGAGCTGTTATGTGGGGAGGGGGCAGGAGTGGCTGCCACGTCCCCTCTGCCATGTCCCAGCCTTGTCCCCCCACCCCGGGCTTGGGGACAGAACAATCCAGAGCTCCACGGGACCCTCAGCATGGGAAGCGAGTGGTTCTTCCCATGGGGAACGCCCGGGGGGCTCAGTGTGGGCAGTGTGGGGGGGCTTGTCCGGACCCTGAACTCCCGGGAGCAGCCGAGCACCGGAGGAAGCCGGGAGGGAGCGGAAGCAGCTCAGGTTCCTGCGGTGACTGTGCCGCACCGGGCACCCTGCGCCCCGCTTTGACGTCATTTCGGGTAGAGCAGACCTCGGGCTCCCCCCCTCCAGCCCCGCACCCCCCCCCACACCCCCAGCCCGTGCCAAATTTGGCAACGGGAAGAGCCGCCGACCGCAGCAGGAGCGACACGGCGGCCTTGTAAGGCAATGGCTGCCGGGAGGGCACACGGGGGACACGCACACACGCGTGTGCACGCAGGGACGAGCGCCAGCAGCCGCACACGCCGGGGACGCGCACACAGTCCCGCTGGGGCTGCTCCCCTGGGGAGCCCCCAGCCCATCCTTGGCAGGTCCCAAAAGCTGCTGCCCCCCATGGGCTCAGCTCGGGGTTTGGGGGGTCGCGGGGTGCTGCAGGGTGTGAGCTGGGACAGGCCTGGCCCCGAAGCCATGGCGTGGCTTCGTGGCACAGGACGGAGCAGGCGCCCGCAGGAGGTGTCTGTGGCACAGAGAGACAAGCCAGGGCACAGGGCGCTGCGTTGTGCCACGCCACAGGGTGACACCACCACGCCCAGGGCCCCCAGATGCTGCTGATAACAGGGGGGTCCTGTTATCAGAGCCCTCACTGCCCAGCCCAGGTGTCGGCGTGGTTCACACCCCCTGCACCCCATCCTGGCTCCCCTCCCGGCTGCCCCCAGCCCTGCCCAGCGGCCAGCACCGCTGCCGGGCTGCGCTCCTCCCAGCGCTCCCGGTATGGAGCAATCCGCAGCTCCAGCGTCGTCCCTGCGGTGCGGTGCCCGCCGTGGGGGCAGTGTGGGTGTCACCTGGCGGGTGTGTCCACCAGTGGGGTGGGGACAGCTGCACCGGGTGGCCCCCTCGTCCCTCTGCCCAGCCCTTGCCGCAGAGGGCGTGCCAGGAAACACCCACAGCTGCCGCGGCTCCCGGCGCTCCCGGCACGCCCGTGGGCCCGGTGCACGCCCACGGTGCCGGCCGTGCCGCGGCCCCGCGGTGCCGGGCACGCCCCGGCGCAGGCATGCGTGGGGTTGCACATCGAGCCTTGCACGCCCAGCCCTTGCGCACCCACCCGCTGCCCCCTGCGCCCCACAAACCCACCCGGGCTCCCCGCAGCGCCTGCCCGCACCCCGCCAGCCTGCAAACACGCGTGTGAGCCCCGCGTGTGCCGTGACCCGCGAGGTGCCTTGACCCCCGTGGCCGTGGGACCCCCGTGGCCCCCTCCAGCCCCTCATGGCGTGGGGAACATCACGAAGCCCCAGCCCCGCAGCCCCCTGGAATCCCTCCGGCTGCACCCGGCGCTGGCTGCGGGCGAGAGACGGGGCTGGCGCGGCGGTGCCAGACGCCGGGTGGGCGACGTGCTGCCGCGTGTCCCTGGCACGAGTTGGGAACACGGCGTCTGCCGCAGCGGGGTCCCGGGTGGGGGCGAAGCCAGGCCCCCGCGTGGGGCTGCAGACGGTGCCCCCACCACCCGGCTCGAGGGCACCCGCCAAGGCTGGGGCACCCATGGGTGCCCTCTGGATGTCCCTGAGGGTGCAGAGGCCCCCCGAAAGGCTGAGCCCCCACAGCGGGTGCCGGTGCTGCTGTGGGGCCGGGCTGTGGGCAGGCAGCCCTGGTGTGGGGTGCAGAGGAGGCCGCGGGGGGGGGCCGGGAGCTGCCGGCGCAGGGATGGATCCTGGAATTAAAAACATTCCAGGAACTGACTTTGAACCAGATAAAATAACAAGCGCCGTGAGGAATGTCTCACCCCGCCCACCAGCCGCGGCCCCACGGCGCTCCCCACAGCCTCCCACTGCCCCACACGTGTCCGCGGGCCCTTGCACACGCGTGTGCACGCAGAGCTCGCAGCCAGTGTGCAGCACGGCCCGGCTGCGGGGGCCGGGGATCCCGGCGTGCCCGGGCTGCCGGGGGGGTTCTGGGGAATCTCCGGGGGGAGGGCTGAACACCCCGGCGGCTGCGAGGGGCTGCAGCACACCGGGGCTGGGCTGTGGGGATGCACACACGGCCAGTGTGCAGTGCACACGCGTGGAACACAGCCCGACACGCGTGTTTGGTGCGTGCACAGCAGCCCCGGCCCCCTCCCAGCCCAGCGTGGGGCAGAGGGTCCCCCCGGGTCCTCGCCAACCCCGGGGCCTCCCCGGCTCCCCCAGCCTGGCCGGCAGCCGCGGCGGTGGAGCCCGGCGTGCATGGGCGGTGACATCACGGGGGCGGCGGGCCCGGGGCGCGGAGCCAGCCCATCCCACGGACCCCCACCCGCCGGGGCCGAGGTCGCAGCGGGGCCGGAGCAGCAGCAGGAGCTGCGCTGGGAACCGGCACTGTCTGCACTGCGCGTCCCAGCCTGGCTGCCTGCCCTTGACAAAGACCCCAAATCTCCCTTTTCCCCCTCCTTTTGGAGCACCCCTCAAAAGCATCTCTCAGCTGAGGTGTTTTGGGAGGGGGCACCGGCTTAGCTCCCCCCTTTGCCCCCCATTGTCATCCACAGGGGATGGCGTTTAAATGGCCCCGGTGACACGGGCATAGTTGAGGGGTAACCCCTGTGTGACCCCGCAGCCTGCGCCGCGGGGGTCTCGTCCCCACACCGTGGCCCCGGGCAATGGGGCCAGGGCCGATGGGGACACGGGACCACAGGGCATCGCCGGTGCGTCACCGTGTTTACGAGGACCTCGAGGAGCTCTCGTGACGTCCGTCCGTGCCGGTCCTGCCAGCCCAGGCCCTGCCAGGTGGCACAGTGCCACCAGCGCCACGCTACCCTCCGGCCGCTGCTCAGATTTTCGGGGCTGGCACGGGGCCACCCGGGCCTCGGTGGCGCGGGGGGCACGGAGCGGGGTGTCCCTCCCCCTGTCACACTGTCACAACGCCCCGTGCGAGCGGCAGATGGGGCGTACGCGGGGCTATTTATAGCAGCGGGACCCACAGGTAGCGACGGTGCGTCAGAGCGGTGACGCAGCCCCGGCGACGCTCGGCCGCACGCCCCCGCAACCGGCTCGCAGAGCCCCCCCTCGAGCCCCCGAGGAACGGGGGAGGTCCCCACGTGCGCTGGTCACAGCTGGAGGATGCTCAGCCCTTGGCTGCGGAGGTTGAGAGGGGCATGTGCCCGCACCGCCCCCGAATCCGCGTGTGCGTGTACATGTGTGTGCATGTCTGTGCGCTCACGGTCCCTGAGAGGGGATGCTGCGTCTCCGCGCGTCCCAAGCTGTGTGTGTCACTGCATGCTCCCACTCACGTCACCGCGTGTGCCCGCTCCTGTGTCCCCCCCCAAGGTGCACGCAGCGCTGCGTTGATCTGCACGCTCAGGTCGCTGTGCCCGGCCACACGCGTGTCCCCGTGTGTTCTGCTCCGCGCACACGCTGTGCGTGTGGCCGTGGCGTGTCTCCGCGTGTGCGCGTGGCCGCGGTGGCCGGGGGTGACTCAGCCCCCAGGCAGCCCAAGAATGCCCCCTCCCCACCCTCTCCCCGCCCCTGGCCTGTGCTGGGAACGGACTGTCCTGGGGGACGGTGACACCCAGGGCTGACCCAGACCCTGCTGGGAAGATGAGGCGGCGCCCCCCCGCCCCGCTCCCCCCATCCTGCCCCCCCCGCCTCCATCCTGCCCCCCCTCCCATCCTGCCTTCTGGGAACCGCTTACAGGGGCGGAGGTGAGGGGTCAGGGCAGGCTGGGCAGGGCTGGGGCCCTGCGGCTGGCAGGGAGGCGGCCCGGAGGAGCCGAGGCTCCCCCAGGGACCCCCTCCCCGCTCTGCCATGGGTACTCCAGAGCCCGGAGGGCATCCCAGAGCTGGGGTAGTCCCAGCAGCAGCCCCCACCATGATCAGCTCTGGGGGTGCCTAGGCCAGGGGCGCCCGAAGTGGGGTCCAGCTTTGGAGCCCCTCGGCCACCGGGGCGTCAAGGTCTGGGGCTGTCCTGGCCGGGGGCACAGCCAGGTCCTGCCCCGTTCCCGTCTGCTTGGGGAATCCGGGCCGGGTGTTTCCCCCGGCCCGCCGCGACGGCAAAGCCCGGCCCGGATCCGCAGGCAAGGAGCGGGACAGCACGCGTGGGTACCCCGCGAGTTTCGGCCCCGGTTCCCCGGTTCCCGACACGGCTCAGCTCGCAGCCCGGAGGGGCTCGGAGCGGGCGGGAGCTTCCGGGGGATCGGCGGTGCGGGCCGGGAGGCGGGGCCGGGCCCAGGCTCCGCTCCGCGCTCCTCCGCGCTCCGTGCCGGGCTTTCCGCGCCGCCGGCCCCGCTCGTTCATTCATAGATCGCGCGCGCTCCCGGCCCATTCATCCCGGCGCGCGGGGAGCTCCGTTACCGTGGCAACCGCCCCCCCCCCCCGCCCCGCTCCCACGGCGCAGCCGGGGCGCTGCAGGGGCCGGGGCCGCGCCGGGGTCCGGGCGCCTCTCTGTGCGTGCGGGGGGATCCTGGCGACAGCAGCCCGGGGGGCTGCGCCCGGGGGTCCCCTCGTTCGTACGGCTGCAGGCGGGGGGGGGGGGGGGGCTCCCACCGGCTCAGCCCCGCCGAGGCTCGGGCAGCGGCTGCCACGTCGGCGGGGGCGGCCCCCCTTCGCTCCCCCGGGCTGGGGCAGGCGCCCGGCCCCGGCGGTTTCCATCGTGGGCCGGGCTTGGCGCAGCGTAACCTTGACGATCCCTCCCCACCCCCCAATTCCCACTCCACCCCCACCCGTGTCTGTGGTTGTGGCACAGAGCTCCGGCTCTGCAGAGTGCAATTTCCCCACCCCCCCAAAAGCGGTGGGGACCCCCCCCAGAGGGGCGGGGTACAGCGAGTGGCAGCGGGTGCCAGAGCTGTGGGTGCGAACTGCCGGGTGGCAAAGTGCGGGTGTCCCAGCAGCGCATGTGAGGGTGGGGGCAGGTCACATGTGTGCACCCACGGCTGCGTGTGTGTTTGGGGGGTTGTGCAGACCCTGCAGCCCTCCTTCCGTGCGCCCCAGGTTCAGCTGTGTGGGGAGGACAGATGCGGTGCTGCGGGCACCTATGGCGCAGGGCTCTGCGTGGGTGGTTGCAGAAAGCTCTGGCATGCGGCAGGGGCACAGCAGGGATCTGCAGCTGGACAAAGTTTCCCAACATCCTCTTCTTCCTCTCTAGGTTCGAGAGTGAGGAGCCACAGGCAAAGGTGCAGGAGAAACTGCTGCTGCAACCCCACAGGTGAGCCCCAGCCCCACAGGTGTTCTCCAGCCCACGGCCCGATGTACAAACGTGACAGGGCTGTGCTCCAGGTCAGCGTGGGGCTGAGCGTGGATCCTCGCAGCGCTGCACTCGGGGGCGCTTTGCACAGACGTGTTCTCCCGAGTTTGTGCGTGTGGAGGACGTGGCGTTCAAGACCCCGGGTGCGTGCACACGTGTTGGTGCTTGTGCCCTCGGGCACATCTCTGTGTGCGCTCGCACCGATCCCACGGACGGGGCGGGCGTGCAGGGCCCCCCTACACGCGGGGGTTGCCCTCACATGCAGCCGTGTGCGCGTCGCGGGCCCCGCACGCCGGAGCCGGGCGCCTGGCGCTGCCGGGATGAGTCACGGGCTCGCAGAGGAAGCCGTGACTCAGTGCTGGATTCCTGCCGCTCCCCACCCCCCGGCCGCTCCGGCCATCGCGGCCACGTGGAACCCGCGGGACCCGCGGCCGGCCCGTGGTGCTGCTGGGGTACCGTGGGGGTGCTGGGGGTACCGTGGGGGTACTCGGGGCCGTGCTGGGTGCACACGTCCCTTGGCCGGGCCGTAGGGACGGAGGGTCCCTGGAAGCGGTGCCTTCGGGCGCGCAGGAGGATGCCCCGGGCTCGGGGTGGCACAGTGCACTCCCCGGTTCCCGCCGCAGCCGGGCGTGGGGGTCGGGATCGGGCACGTTTCCCCGGTGTCTGGGGCGGAACCGGCTGTGCAACCCCCGGGCAGCGGTGCCAGGCGCTGCCCCGAGCTCCAGCCCGGGGGGCTGCTCTCTGCCTGGGGGGCTGGAGCTGCTCCACCTGCCCTGGCTTTGCCGTGGATCGGGGCTGTGGCTGCGGCTCCGCCTGCCCCTGGCACTCAGCCACGCTGGCACCGGGCTCCCCAGCTGCTCTGACTGTCAGCCCAGTGCTGGGCAAGGGTCTGGGGTGCCGTAGTGTCATGCAGGCAGGACTGTGGACCTGAGCAGGGACAGGTGGCTGCAGAGGGAGATGATCAGTGGTGCCATGTGATGCCCGGAGTGCTGTGCCAGGAGCCAGCAGTGCCTCAGGACTGCCCTGGGGGGTCAGTGGCACTGTGCAGTGCCCAGGGTGCTGTGCTGGTGATGCCACGCAGTGCCCAAGGCTCAGTGCCACGGGCAGGGCAGCCTCTGTGAGTCAGAGCAAGGTGCAGCAGCTGCCCCCTCCCCGCTTGCCTGTTCCCAGGCCCTGCTCACCAGATTCACTTTTGCAATGACTGGTGCAGCCACCCCAGCTCTGCCGAGCTCGCCCTGACCCACTCTGCCCACGCTACCTGTGGCCTTCTGCCCCCACGTCACCACCTGTGACCTGGCACGGTGCTGCTGCTGCTGCCGCCTCGGCCAAACCCCCTTAACCTTGGCCCTCGCCAGCTCCTGCCCCAGGAGCTGCTGAGCACTGCCTTCCTGAGTGAACCCCACGTGTTCCTGAGGGGCTGCGGCCCCCTCGTGGGGCTGGGGACTGGTGGGTGACGGTGAGGGGGTCATGGCCAGCAGTGAGTCAGCACAGGCAGGTGTGGACGGGGACTGGGATGGGGACGCCTTGACTGGGGACACCGTGATCGTGATCGAGAATGACTCATGTGTTAAACAAACAAACAGGGAGTCCGTGTGAAGCTGAGTCCCTGTGAAGCTGCGCTGGCAGCTTCCTCCGTGCTCCAGCACCAGGGAGCTGCCGGTGCACCCCATCACTGATCTCCCTCAGTGGTCACAGCGTCGGGAACAGTCACGGAGCCGCTGCTGTGTGCGGCGCCACGCACAGGAGCACAGGACACCCCTGCCCTGCAGCCAGCAGGACAGACCTGAGCGTTCTGAATGCAGGGCAGGGGCTGATGGACACTGCTGATCCAGGGGATCTCCAAACACCTGCCTTTTGCCCTCGCTGCAGGAGCCGCAGTGCCCAGGGCGAGGCGGGCACCTGGGGATTTCCAAGGTCCAAGCTCACCTGGGCTGGGCCTGTGCAGCCTCTCCCTGCGCTGGCAGGTGTCAAACCCAGCCGCAGGCGACTGCCCAGCTCACGGCATGGCCAGCCTGCCTGGGCATCCTGCAGCTCGGCCACGTGCCCACTGGGCTGAGAGCGAGCTCTGGGGTGGCAGCTGACTGCCCAGCTCTGGCTTGTCCTGGTGCTGCAGCCCTGACCTGGAGGTGCCATCACTGAGCCAGTTCTGTCTGTTCTCAGATGAGAAGTGCTTCCCCCAGGCCCCGCTGCAGCCAGGGCAGAACCAGCGTGTGGCTGTGAGTGATGCTGTACCCCAGTCTAGGGTCCATCATGCCCCCAGTCCTCGGTGGAGCTGTGCCACCACCACCAGCACCGTGTGATCTGGGACCTTGTGCACGCACGCACTCAGAACTCAGTCGGGAATGTTTTGTGTTGAGGCTGGAAAAGGGTCAGTCGCTTACTGGATTTTTTTTTCCCACCCTTTCTGCTGTGGGTTTGGCCAGGTGCCCGGGGCAGGCGCAGGGGGTGGGTGTGAGCAGGCATGTGATGAGCCGGGTGTGACAAGAGCTGGGAAAATGCTGAGCTGGTGTGTGAACCTACCGTCCCATCCCCATCTCCTGCTCTCCAGCCCTTTCCTGGAAGAGCTGCAGGGAGGGTCCGTGCTGTGTGCACGGTGTGGGCAGCTGTGCCCATCCCCGCGGCATCGGGGTGCCTCGTGCAGGAGGGAGAGCCTGTGAGGCTGAAGGCTGCAGGGCTGGGGGTCAGTGCAGGTGCCCGTCCTGCCTCGCTATGGGGGGACAGGGTGAAGATCCCACACTGGCTGGGGACATTGTCGCTCTGAGAGTCCCTGAGCTGCTTCCTCTTCCCCGTGGCGGGTGCGTGGGGCTCGCAAGAGCGTGTCCAGCCTGGAGCCACACGCTGAGTCAGGGACAGAACAGGAATAGAGTCGGGTGCCTGAGTCACAGCCCACGTGTGAAACCAGCAGCACTTCCCCAGGAAGGGGGAACCCCGCAGCCCTGACAACCCCTGGTACACGTTGGCCACTTCCCTGGGATCAGGGTCCTCCCCTCCTGGATCGGCCCTAGCCTCCTTTGGAGCTGAGAGCTGCTGGCTCTGTCCCTCACTGCTGTCACAGCCACAAGGACAGGAGATCAGGCCGGAATGCAGGCAGGGAATGGCTGCCTCACCTCAGGACCCCCTCCGTGCGCCCACCCGGGGCACAGAGCTCCCCGCCAGACCCAGGGCTTTGCCAAGGGGCTGGAAAACCCTTGGGGAAGGTGTGCAGGGAAGAGCCGGAGTTCTGAGCCACCGTAGTTTGCAGTTCCCCTTACACACGTGTGTGCACAGCGCACCCCCACCCACGCGTGTGCATCACTCCGCAGGAGTGACAGCCCGTCCTGCACCCCAGCCCCCCAGCCATCCGTCTGTCCGTCTGTGTCCCCCGCCGGCTCCCACAGAACGCCCCTCGCTGCCGCCTCCCCCAGAGCGCTTCCGCAGCGTCTCCATTGATAAATCTGGAGCGTTGCCACGGCGACGCTGCGATGGGGCGCAGCGGCTGCCGAGGGGCCCGGGCCCACGGCGGGGTGGCGGTGAGGGGTATCCACGTGTGACATTGCACACATGGGACTTCCCAGCTGCGTGGATGCCGGTGCAGATCGTGCACGCGAGTCTGGGTGTGCACACATGCAAGAACTGATGTGTGCTCTGCCTGTGCAGGGTTGTGGGAGCTCGGGGGCCCTTGGCACCGTCTGGTTCTTCCTGCAGCAGTGCCGGGAGGGAAACTGAGGCACTGGCAGCGTGGGATTCACCCTGTCACAGACGGTCACTTGGGGCAGGGGCTGCTCAGGGACAGGGGGACCTCACAGTGCCAGCACCTCTGACCCTTCCTGCACAGTGCTGGGTCTGGCCAGCACCGTCACACCCTGGCTGCAGTCTCACACACGGGTAGGTGACCCCACACGCACCCAGCAGCAGCCCCCGTGCTGGGATGGGGGTGCAGGTACCTGTGTGTGAGCTCCTGAACACGTGTGTTCTGTGCGTGTGTCCCACCGGGGCGGCTGGGGGACACAGCACCGTTTGGTGACTGCAGCACACAGGCAGTGGGACCCCACTGGGGGGGCTGCAGGAGGTCTGGTGTGAGGAGGGGGGGGGCTCTGGTGCACGAGGGGAGTGCGGGCTGGGGGCCAGAACTGGGCCCTGGGACCACCCACCCCCTCCAGCACAGCTGGGTGTCTGCAGGCTCTGGGATGAGCCCTGTGACCAGCTCTGCATGAGGCTAGGGGGGCTCGGGCAGGCAGTGCCTGTCCCCAGGCGGCTCCTGCTGTGCCCTGCACCCTCTGCCAGGCCACCCGTGGCCACTGCACTTGGGGGTGCACGTGGGGAGCCCCCCCGGTGGTCGTGGGCAGAGGCTGATGCTCTGTGGTGGGATTGTGGGGCGCTGAGGGGGCGCCGGGCGCCAGGATCAGCCCCGTTTGCAGCCGGGAGCTGGGGGGACACGGGCAGGACCCCAGGGCACAGGGTGACACGGGCACACGCGTGGGCCGTGCGGGCAGGATCGGTGCACGAAGCGTGGCTGCCCTCTGCTGCCACGGCCACGGCAGCGCTCAGCACCCCCGGGACTGCAGGCACCGCCGGGGTGCTGAACAATGGCAGCTCTCTGTGCCAGCCCCCGGCCCGCACCAGAACCCCCCGGGCTGGGGTGAGACAGCAGGGGAGTGGGCTCTGAGATGCTGTTAAAGATGAAATCCCCCTCCACCCTGTGCCCCCCCGCCCCAGCTGGGATGGGGTCATGCAGCAGCCAGAAGGGAATGAAGCTTTTTTTTGGCTTTTAGAGCCTTGGGGAAGGGGCTCAGCCTGGGGAGGGCCGGTGTCAGCTCTTGGTGGCTCCCGCTGCTCTCGGGGCGTGGGGCTGGCATGGATCCTGCAGCTCCCTCCCATCCTCCATCCCGCCGCGTTGGGAAGCAGGTCACGTCCAGCTCCCGGCACGGCGGCGATGCCGGGGGGAGCTCAGCTTTCTGGGGCAGCTCTGGGCTGCTGGGAGCAGCTTCCAGCGCTTTTGGGCATCGTGGGAGGAGGATTTCCAGCGGTGCGGGTCTGCGTGGCACTGCCACCCCGGGGATGTGGCAGTGGGGAGCTCAGCCCCCACTCCCCTTCAGCTCATCCCAAAGGGTGCTGGGGGTCTTTGCTGCTCTTGCAGGAGCATTTCCAAGCTCCCCCAAAAAGCTCATTGCTGCAGGAGTCGCTGCCCTGTCTCAGGGCAGCTGCGCTGGGTGGCACCAGCCCGTGCAGTGCCAGGATCCGGCCTTTCCCTGTGGAACGCCCGGCTCCCAGGGCAGGTGTGGTGCTGCTGGAGGCACAGACGCTGCCTCTACCTGCCTCCATCCGGATCAGCGCCGGGGGGGAGAGCGGGGGAACTTTCCCGACTCGTTTCCCCACATTGAGGGGGGGGGGGAAAAAAAAAGAGAAGGAGTCGCATGACTTGGAGCTTCCCGAGAGGCAGCGCGGGGAGAGAGTGACCCAGGGAGCCAAGAATCTGCTGGGCTGTCTCATGGCTGCTCTGCAGCGCGGGGCTGGCTGGGGCTGGGTTACGGGAGGCGCGGAAAGGGGACGGTGCAGGATGAGCTCATGCGAGGGCGCGGGAACCTTCTGGGCAGGAAAAAACGTTGATGCTGCAGTTCAGGGATTTCTGCAACCGCGGCTGTTCCCGCCGATGCCGGCTCGTTCCGCCGGGCCGATGGCAGTAAAATGACTCGGGGAAGGCTCAAGGTGATTCCCGTGCCCTTGCAGGGAAACAGCAGCACACAGCGACCTGCTGAAGAGCAGAGGGGGCACGCTGGGGTCTTGGGAGGGCATCGGGGCTCTGGGGAGCCCTGAGACCCTTGTGCAGGGAGCTGGACGAAAGGCCACCCTGCACGGGATTGTAGGGGGTGTGAGAGCACCGGCCCCACCGCAAATCATGGCAGCGAACTGCAGTGTGAGACAGCGCCTGAGGGAGGCTACGGAGGAGCCCAGGGGGTCTGGAAAAGCTCCAGTTTCCCTCAACACCTGGGCTGGCCCCCCTCGGTGTGTACTTTACCTCTTGCTGGGGAAGGATAGGATGTTCCCAGTTCTTGGCAGCTTTTCCCCTGCAGACTGTGATAAACCCTTCCTGCGTCCGGGAGCCCTCTGCCCTGCAAGGTCGCCTGGTGTCAGGCGGTCAGAGGCTGTTTGTCCTGTCCTTGGGTAGCATCTCCTGCCCTTAAGAACCCAATGCTGCAAATACTCTTAGATGATGATTAATGAGCCCTTATATAACCGAACGGAGTCCTTAATGCAGATGGGAGGGTGACAGGAGGGAAGGTGGGAGCAATAAACCGCACGCCGCCGCTGCTGCTGCTGCTTTTCCCACACCGGAGAGGCTGCGTTCTGTGCAGGGGCACCCTGGCAGATGTGGGGGAGAGGCCACCCACGGGGAAGCAGCTTGGGCAGCCCCCATGTGGGTTTTCCAGGCAGTTTTGGATCCCGTGGGAGTGAGCAGCCGCTGGTGCTGCCCTGAACCACGTTGCCCATGGCATGGCCGGGCTCTGTGGTGTGGCAGAGCTGGCAGGTGAAGGGTTTGTGTTGGAAAAGCATTCAAGTGTGACAGTGGCTGGAATGTTCTGCTGGTGAGCTGGGAGTGCGGGAGGAAAAGGGCAAAAATGCCACAGTAACACCTTAGCGTGAGCTCGGAGGGGTGATGAGGCCGCTGCTGGAGACGCTGGGTGCAGTTGTTTCTAAATTTGGCTGGGTTTGGGCAGGTAGGGACAGTCTGACACACAAGATTTGGTTTTCCATAATCGGGCTGGGAAGCACCAGCCCTGATAAAGCTGCTGCTCAGCGCCAAGGCAGTTACACGGTTGCCGTGGTTACCACATGCTTATTTTCACCATCTTCCTCACCTCAGCCGGGGTGCCCCGGCATTCCCAACCCTGAATCCCCCCTGACCTCAATCGGGGTGCACTGGCATTCCCAGCTCCCAATTCCCCTGGACTCCAGCTGGGTTCACCAGTATCTCTGACTCCAGATCCCCCCGGGACCTCAGCTCATTTCCTAATACCCCAGTTTGGATTTCCCGACGCTGCTGTGACCCCTCCGTCACCTCAGGGCAACTTGTGCCAGCCCTGATCTCTCGTGCACCTTTTTGTTGTGGATCCCATCCCGTTGTTCCCCGTGGATCCGATCCTCCCGCTCCCCGTGGATCTGTTCCCCCCCGCTGGCTACGGATCTGATCCCTGCGGATCCTGTCCCCCCCGCTGCCGGTGGCTTTGTCCTCCAACCCGGTAAATCCCGGTCACAGGGAAGCGCACTGGCCTCTCTCCTCACCATGGCGACGGCGGGATTGCGTCAGGGCTTTTCTTTCCAGCTGCAAAGCTGGATGAGCGACTCCCTCGGGGACACCAGTAAGGGAGAAGGGAATATTCCTTTCCCTGGGGCGCTTTGGGACTGCCAGTTCCCTAATCCAGCCCTGGTTTGGTGTTTGCTCGCGGGTCCAAGGCTGCCAGGGGCCACGCACGGTGGGGACACCGAGGGGTCCTGTGTTGGGGACACCGAGGGATCCTGTGCTGGGAAGACTCCGTGTGCCCTCCCTGTGGCACCTCCCTGCTCCTGGTATAAGATGATCTTGCAGGGAAAACCAGGAAGGAGCCAGAGGCTTGGTGTTGCAGGGGGTGGAGGCCCAGGGACGAGCTCTGCTCCAGTCGGGCCTCACATTCCCTCCTTTTCCTGCAATCCCAGCAAAAACAAAGGCGGAGGAGGCGGCTCTGGCGCCCTGCAGGATGTGCTGGGGCGTGCAGCGAGGATGGTCCCGGGGGCTTTGCCGAGCCTCGGGAGCAGGAACGCGCTGCCCGAACCCAGAGCGGCCGGGGGGGGAATGGAGGCTGCCTGGAGGGCTTTGCTCCCTCCCAGCCCCGGGTAAGGCACAGCAGCAGAGGAGGCCGTGTGGCACCCACTGCCCCGTCCTGCCCTCCCCCGAGCACTCCGGTCCCCATGTGGCACCCACTGCCCCGTCCTGCCGTCCCCCGAGCACTCCGGTCCCCATGTGGCACCCGCTGCCCCGTCCTGCCCTCCCCCGAGCACTCCGGTCCCCATGTGGCACCCACTGCCCCGTCCTGCCGTCCCCCGAGCACTCCGGTCCCCATGTGGCACCCACTGCCCTGTCCTGCCGTCCCCCCGAGCACTCCGGTCCCCATGTGGCACCCACTGCCCCGTCCTGCCCTCCCCCGAGCACTCCGGTCCCCAGCCCTGGCCCGCGGCGGCAGCAGCGGAGGAGCCCTCTGTGATTTGGGCACCTCATCAGAGCAGTGCCCGGGGCAGGGGCTGCCCTTGGCTCCCCAGGAGGTGCCGGGGCTGCCGAGCAGGTTTGGGCTCAGCTGCTGCAGTGCCCTGGGCAATTCCGTGTGCCCTGAGCCATGAGGGACTGGGAAAGGTCCCTACAAACACCACAGCAAGGTGGGGACCCCCAGAGGAGCCCGTGGTGCTGTGGAAGGAGCTGCCGGGGTGCAGCTGCAGGCAGGAGAGAGGCCCGTGTTGCTGTGGGAATGGCAGGAGGGCAGCACGGCTCCTCCTATCCCTGCTCCTCCATGGCATTTCCATGTGGCACTACCCCTGCTGTGGAACTCCAGGAAATCGGATTTGCATTAACAGGATGTTTGGTCCTACAACCTTTGCCCTTGGAAGCTTTAAAAAATAGGTGATAAAAACATCAGTCATGTGTGTGGAGGTTGCTTGAATGAGCTCCAGGTGATCCCTGAGGTCCCTCCAGCCTCTGGTGATTCACGATTTCCCATGGCTGCACCTGCACACACGAACAGCTCTGCTCCAGAGCGGATATTTGCACTCCCTGAGGAAGTGCTGGCACTTTTGCCAAACTGGGTCACTACAGCCACAGCCCTGCCCACAGCCAGACCCAGGTGACCAAAATCAGGGCTCAGCCAGGGAAAGCACCCATGGGTGCTCAGGTCTGGAACTCACACAGGACTGAACTCTGCGTCTCCTACGTGGTGTTGCCTCTTTGGAACCCCTGGCCAGCTGCAGGAGGTTTGCTCTAAGGATGTGAATCCTGGGCTGTTTCAGTGCTTAATTAACTGCCCTAATGACCGGTGCAACCTGCCTGCCTGGCTGCTCCCAGCACTGTGCCCAGCCTGTGGGACATGCAGCGCCGTCCCCGAGCCCCTCGGGCTGGTGACAAAGGGCAGCTGTGGCCCCTGGGTGCAGCCTGATCATGGAATATCCACGGGGATTGTCAAATCCACAGTCTGATGCCCTGAGTCAGGAGTGATCTGGAGCACTGAACCCTCCTGGCAGCAGCAGCACTGGAGCACACAGTGTCCATTTGGCCTGGTGTCACTGGTGACTCTCACTGTCAAAGGCATCAACACACCCCAGGGAGACAGAAATCACACTTTTGGGACACAACCAAGCAGGGCAGTGCTCGCCTTTCCCTGTCACAGGAGCTCCTCTGCTCCCAGCAGCCCTTCATCCTGCTGGGACTCAAATTCCCCCGAAGCAGCAAAGGTTCTTGGTGCTATTTTCACAACACCCAACCTGCCTGGCTTTGTGTGGAGTCAAATCCCAGTGAATCCCAGGGTTTGTCCCTCGAGGTTTGCAGCAGGGTTGGTGTTGGCTGTCCAGCATCTCAGGCTGGAAAATGGCTCTGTGCATCAAGGTCACTTTATCCACCCTCATCACAGACCAGGAACGCTCTCGTTAATGGGTCTCTAATTGAATCAAAATGCTGTGCTTGTGATTGCAGGGCTGCAATCTTTTCCTCTCTTGAAGGGCAAAAATCAATTTGCAGTAACAGCAGACGCGTCTGCTCCGTCCTCCAGGCCTAGGAAAGTGGGTAAATTTTTTCATGGTAGGAAAATAATAATACTGGCCTGGTGTGCCATCAGTATTGGGGGTTTTTATGTGCTTTTGAGCACTTTGGTGGAAGCATTCTGTCCCTGTGGCCCGGTGAGCTCAGAAAAACCACAGATGTGGTGCCCCTGGGTTTCGTAATTACTGTATTACGTATGTACAAACTGCCCTTTTCCTGCAGATCCCAAAGGGATCACAACAAATCTGTGAGGAAAAGCCTGATTTCCACGCTCTGGGAGGCAGGGAATGGGTGATCACTGCTCGACAGAGAAATTGCGGGCAGGTTTCTTTGCATCTCCCCGTGGTTTGTTTTTCCTCAGTGTCAGCGCCTGGTTTGGAAATTGATCACCAAATAGTGGTGATTACTCCAGGGATTTTCTTCTGTGCAGCCTGGCTCAGACTGGAAATATTGGGAGGGAAGGAAGGAGGGTGGCTGGTGGCTACAAACTCTGAGAACTGCAACGTGAATTACAAGGAGTTTCTGGAGGCAGAGCAAACATGTCTGGTCCTGCCTGGGACAGGGGACACACACACACAGAGTGCCCCCTGATGTGTCCAGTCGTGTCCTTGGACACAGGACACACACACGGTGACAGCACGGCCCCGTCCTTGCCACGTTTCCTTCCCATTTCCTGCTCACTGCTATTCCCTCCCGGACATCTCCTGCTCTCCAGTCTATTTCTTCACGTGCATCTCTTCCTCTCCAATGTTTCCAAACACTTTTCCACATGAGATCGTAATTGCTGTATGAAACACTGACCATTTTTATTTTGAGGCCTTTCAAAGCTGTGTAACTCTCAACGAGACACGCCTTTGGCTTTGCCAGTTTTTTCTTTCAATATAAAGTTTTTACTGCTGAAGGCATTCTCACTTCAGGATGGGCTTTTAAAGACTTCAATAGTTGGGAAAAGAAGTTGAGCAAAGACCTTTATTTTTGAAGAAAACTTGCTTTGACTACTTCTCACCCAAGTGCGTGGCGGACAACACTGCCAGGAGGCAGCTGAAGGGATCATTCCCCACGGGACAGAGAGGAGGGCGGCCACCACGGGGGCCAGTTCGCGGGGACAAGACGGGTTTCCTGAGCGGGGCGGTGACCGGATAGGCCTCGGCGGGAGGAGGCGCCGGAGCGCGGCCGGGGGCAGCGCTCGGGCCCAAGATGGCGGCGGCCCCTGAGGGGGCCCTTTGTCTGCGGCCGCCGCCGCAGTGCGAGAAGGGCGCGAAACTGGGCCAGCGTGGGCACGCCCCCTTCGCCAGAGGGGCGGGGCGGCCGCGCCCCCCGCCCAATCAGCGCCCTCCACTTCCTTCCCTCTCACAGGGGCGCTCCCGCCCGCCTCCGCGCGCGCAGCCAATGGGCGCCGTCCGTCGCGCCCCGCCCCCGCGTGGGTGGAGGGGGCGGGGCCACGCCGTGGTTTTGTTTGCGCGCCCCTACCTTCGCCCTCGCCACGGTTCATTAATATTAATGAAATCCCGCCCAATCAGGTGGTGCAGCGGCGGCAGCGCTTTGGTGACGTGTCGCCCCGCCTTGCAGCGGGGCTCATCTGCATATTCATAAGATAGGCGGGATGAGGCGCGGGCGTTTATAAGGCGCCGCCCCGCCAGGCTCGCCGTACATTTCGCTGAAGCTTTGAAGTGTGGTGTGGACCTCGCTCCGCCCGAGTATCGGTGAGCGCAGTCGCGCGGGGCGGCCGCGACCGCACCGGGCCGGGTGGTCCGCGGTCAGCGGAGCCGTGTCCCAGGGGCAGAGGGCCGGGTCCCGTGGGAGCCTGGGCCGCGGCTCCCGACCCGCCGATCGGTGCCCTCTGCGGGCACGGGGAGCGCGGCGGAGCGGGCCGGTCTGGGCCGTGTGGGGGAAGGGGCCGCGGCGGGGGGAAAAGCGTGCGCGGAAACAAAATGGCGACGGGCCTCGGCCGTGCAAAATGGCGGGCGGGAGGGAGGGGGCGGCGGGCGGCGCTGTGCAGGCCGCGCCGGTAGGGGGCGATGCGGGGCGCGCATGCGCCATGGGCACGGGCCGGCACCGGGGGTCCCAGCGGGGCTTGGCCGGACCCAAACCGGCCCCGGGTTCTGCGGGACCCGGCCCCGCTGCTGCTCCCCTGCCCTCGGCCCTGAGCTCGCGGAGCCCCTGCTGGGCCCTGCCACCCTGAGGAACACCTCTTGTAAGGCCGGAAGAACACATAAAGTGTGGGCTCAGGGGAGCGTAAGGCGTCCGGGAGTGTGAGGTCGCAGCGGTGTTGTTATAGGTGGTGTTAGGAGGATTTAATGTGTCAGATCTCGCGGGGATTGTGTGGGTTTGTTGAGTCGCTGACTCGGTTCTGTTGGTTTGGCAGGTCAGAATGGCATCAGATGAGGGAAAGCTCTTTGTCGGCGGGCTCAGTTTCGACACCAATGAGCAGTCATTGGAGCAAGTCTTCTCTAAATACGGACAGATTTCTGAAGGTGAGACTGCAGAGCCACGATGGGATAGTTTCCCTAAGTCTGTTGAATTTCCCTGTCGCTGATGGGTTTTTATTTCCTATCTCTCCTTTTCACAGTCGTGGTGGTGAAAGACAGAGAGACTCAGAGATCCAGAGGTTTTGGCTTTGTTACTTTTGAAAATATCGATGATGCAAAAGATGCAATGATGGCCATGAATGGAAAGGTGAGGAGGCCCTGGAGTTGATTCTTTATTTTCTGTAGTGAAGGAAGAGAGTCAGAGGGGTGCTGCTGTTCAGGCTGTGTGGAAAACCAGATAAATGCCAGTGTCTTAGATGAGATTTTATGGATGTAAAAAATCTAGCTATATGAATTAATATGTAAAAGAATATGTGTATATACATGTGTGTATATATATACCAGGAGTAAAGCCATAATGTTCCATTATGGGATCTGAATGATTAAAATGTGACTTTATAGGCATTCCTCTAAATACAATTGATATATCAGTATTTTTGCCTACTTGATTTAATAGTGGCATGAAGTAGACGTTTATTTCATGAGAAGCAGCGAGTCCTGGCACTGCTCAGCCAACTGTGAAGGCGTACAACCCGTTCTACATGTGCTTTCTATTTAAATATTTCAGTTTGGCTAACTGTGGTTGTGTTTTAGTCGGTAGATGGGCGTCAGATCCGAGTTGACCAGGCTGGCAAGTCCTCAGAGAACAGATCCCGTGGCTACAGAGGGGGCTCCTCGGGGGGCCGGGGCTTCTTCCGCGGGGGCCGAGGCCGGGGCCGTGGCTTCTCCAGAGGTGAGTGCCTGGCGGTCAGTCATGATGTCTGGACGGGGGGTGTCACTTGTCAGAATGGTTAAAAAACCTCGTTTCCGTGTATTTCCAAGGAGGGGGAGACAGAGGCTATGGCGGCAGCAGATTCGATTCCAGAAGCGGAGGTTATAACGGCTCCAGAGACTACTATAATAGCAGGTAAGGGCTCTGCCAGCACCAGGGACCGTGGGGAATCTGTGGTGGAGCTCAAACCAGCAGAGGAGGAGTTGAGCAGCTGTAAAGCAGGTGCTGTTTGTCCTTCCTGCAGGAGTCAAGGCGGCTATGGGGACAGGAACTCAGGAGGCTCCTACAGAGACAGCTACGACAGTTACGGTAAGTCGTGCTTCGAGCGGGAGCGCTGAGCCCGTGTGCTGTAGGAGCTCTGAACCTGCTGAGCCTGAGCCTGCAGCTGGGGCAGGCTCAGGCTGTGGACGTGGTGGTGCCGGGAGATTCTAATTTAATGCATGTGCAGGAGTTGCTCGGATCTTAAGGCAAAGCAAGCGTTAAAAAAAGGTGTTCCTGGAGCCCAAACTCGGCTGCCCTAACGCACTGACCCGCGGGTGGGGGATCTCAGTAGCCAAGTAGCCGTAGCCTTGGAATAATGCAAAGGGAGTAAAATGCTGGAACTTGTCTTTGCTTCAGTGCCTTTACAATTGTGCCTGCTTCTTGTCCTCAGCTACACACAACGAGTAAAAATCCTTCCTGACTCAAGATCGTCCTTCCAATGGCTGTATTTATAAAGATTTTTGGAGCTTCGCTGAAATGGTTATTGTGTAGTACATCTACTTGTATTTTCACTTTTGTAGTATTATCAGTTCTGATCTTGTCATACACAGCCTGGCAGCTTCTGAGACGAGACTGTCTGATTAGACTGTCTTGGAGAAAGCTCTGCTTTCAAGTGGTTTTACTCTTTTTTGAAAGCACTTCAGATTTTATTTTATCCTCCATAAATGAGCCAAGGTGTTCGTTTTTGGTTTTTTTTTTTTTTTTTTTAAAGTTGGGGCCCCAATTCAGTTTCTTTTGAGCTAGCAAGGATCTTGTACCAATGTTCACTGGAAGCTGAACAAGCTGTGGACTTTTTTTTTCTTTTTTTTTTTTTTTCAAGTGCATTACCTTCGTCTTTTGTAACATTCCTTTAGTGTAGCAAGGTAGGAATGCAGCTTGGGTTCCGTTGGAAGGCAAACCACCTTGATATATCTAAAGAGAAACGTGCTTGTATGTTCAACCCGCATAACGGTATTTTTACTGTTGTAATGATGTAAATGACCCAGAACTAGACTCGCAAACTTACCATAAAGAGGTTCTTGAAAATGTTTATTTATATTGTCCTTTTTTACTGGAAGAAATATGCATATTCCATTGCTGTTGTATTTGAAGTGGTAAAGGATTCCTGTATACAGTTTTCTTTGGCTTTACGAAGCCTATTAAAAGACCGTCTGAAATGAACTCTGCTCCTGACATTTACATTTCATTGCACAACACAACCCTTGGAGATGAAGAACAGTCTTGGGAGCGAGAGGAGGAGATTAGGGACAGTGGCAGAGCTGGCCGGACGATTGCCCGGGCGCTGGAATTTCAATCCTAAAATCGGTCTTGACATCTGAATTGGCCAAGAAATGTCACATAAAGGAGTCAAAACTTGTCTGTAGAGGCTGGAAGTACAAACCTGAGGGCGTGCTAGGAGCGAAGTGCAGTTGGAATGTTAGGAAGGATAATGGATGTTTCCTCCAAAGCTGCTGTAGCCTACACTGGGAAGCTGTAGAGAAGAGCCAAGTGCTGCAGTCCCTGGGCTGTTCCCTGCGTGCCGAGCGCGTGTGCGACGTAGGGGAATGCCGGGCTTAGCTTAGCTGTGTCATTGCTTACAAGTTCTAAGAATTCTTTGCTAGCAAATGGAAACTGCAGTGTCCTTGGAGAAAAGAAGTGTTGTGCCTCCAACAGAAACCTCTGAGACGAGAGCTGCTCTCTTGGCTAGTTCATATGTGGAAATAGTCCTGTAATTCGAGGTAACTCCTTTTGCTCATGTCCGCATCCTTCCTCTTGTTGAGAGCTCATTTGAAAGTCTAATGTACCTGTGAAATATTCCTTTTGACAATTTTGGTCAGCTGCTGGAAAAAACGTTAACCCATGCCGTATGCAACCTTTGGCTTGTGGCACACCTTGAGTTCCACAGATCAGAGTTGGGCATGCAGCCGTGTCTTGCTGTAGGTACGGAAGCAAGATTGGAACGAACTCCCTGACTCGATATGTGTTCATCTATTGAGACTCTTCCTAGACTTCATTAAGTTGCTCACTTTAATTGTAGCTTTCTTTGCCATCCTACTTGTTGCCATTAACTTTTTCCCATGGCCCACACTTCCTAAGCAGCCATGTCCAAGTGTTAACTCTCTGCTTAGGGGATCCAATCCATGGGCTGGCTGAGCACGGGCAGCAGCCGGCCCGGAACAGTTTTCCCAGACTGTGCTTTGTGGTGTGATGGGTTCAGCGATGGCTTTGTGAGACCCTCGTGCGCTGTGAGCTGTGTGGGGAGGTTGGGGGCAAGAGCAGCCTCTGCCCCGGGCTCTTGTTAATGCCTCTCTGCTTTAGCAGGCTGAAGGGACCCGGCGCACACCTCGGAGACCCAGCGGATCCTGAGCGACCAGAGCTGCGTTCCAGGGATGCTGCAGCAAGGTTGTCAACCAGGTAACATCCCTTTCCTGAGTTGGTATTTTTTTCCTTTGGCTGTGTCCCTGTTCTGTAGCCCTGAGCTCAAACCCTGTTCCATTCCTGTATCTTTATCCACCTCCTAATTCTCTTGTGTCCATTTTGTTTCAGCACTGAGACACGGCAGAGAAGACAGAAGGACAGACACTGGAGTGCGGGAATGAAGAGCTCAGAGCAGTGGCGTTGCTCATTTTTACATGAACCAAATCAATCAAGACAGAATAAAACACTGAAATGTGGAAAAACCAAATCCCTGTGATACTTTTTTGTGGGAAACAGAATATTTTTGGCTAAAGTATCTGTCTGGTGCACAGCCCAGTTCAGAGCAAACCACCACTGTGGTGCTTGGAGGTGAACGCACTCTGCTCCAAGCAGATTGATGTGTGATCCTCGTGGAAAATGAGGTCTTGTTGCAGGTTAAATCCCAAAAATGTGGCAGTTCAGTGATCAGGAGGATTAATATAATGATGTTGGGAGAGGCTGACACTCTGAACATGTTTCTGGCAGGAGATTGCAGGGCAAGAGCAGTGAGTTTTTGATGATCTCAGCTGCTCCTGCCCTATTTTTTTTTTTGTGTTAGAGAAGAGTTGATTGCTTCATCTTGCCCTTTTCTCCTCATTTTTTTTTAATTGATAAACTCAGAATTTGGTGACGGGCTCATTTAGGAGCCCTGAGAACTTGCTGCCCAACAGCCATCAGTTCCCCATTTCCCACTGAAAACACGAGTCTCCAGACATTCCTGCCTGCAGGAGGGGATTATTGAGCTCACTTCACAAAACCTACTTTTCCTCCTTTAACCTTTTTCAAATTATCTAAGTGAACAGCATTTAAAAAAAGCAATCAGCCATGACACACTTCTGGGGGTTGTATTGAGCAATTCACCAGTGAGGATTTTTAGCATGTTAATGCAGGAGGATATTAAATATAATGAAGGCTGAGGAGTGTGTGAAGTATTTGCTGATTAAAATGCAGTCAGGTGAGGCTTAAATGAATTCAGGCTGAAAATACTTACAAATAATGCTTTGTAAGACCTTCCTAAATAGGATGCTTAGACGCAGGCAGAAATAATGAACAAGTGCAAAAATAGCCTGGTTGAAGGTGCTGTTATTTTTGGCATTGCTAATTATGGCATTGAGTTAATGATGTCTTGCTGGGATGGGTGAGGGGAGTCAGGGGCTGGATGTGGAATTCAGTGGCGTAATCGGGAAGGTGTCTGGGTGCCGTGACCCAGTTTTAGCCAAAATTCTTTTTTTTTTTTTTAAAGAAAGCCCTGTGTGTCCAGGCAGCTTGAGCCATTCCCTGAGGAAAAATGGGGAAGTGGAGCAGGGCTGAAGGGCGGTGACCGAGCCCTGCTCAGCCGAAACTGTCTGCAGAGAGAAAAGGATGATAGAAATTCTTGAAATGTTCAAATCGCTCCTGTTCGCAGCTGTGTTCAGCGTGGGGCGGGAATGGCCGCCCTGAAGGGAGGAGGAGAGCCCTGAGGGGGAAATGGCGGCTCTGGGGGAGAAGGTCCTGCCGTGAGGGGGAAGTGGCGACACTGAGGGAGAAATGATGACCCTGGGGGAAATGGTGGCCTTGAGGGAGGAGGGACAAGCCTGAGGGGGAAATGGCGGCTCTGAGGGGGGAATGAGAGTCCTGGAAGGGCAATGGCAGCCCTGAGACAGGAGGGACAAGCCTGAGGGGGAAATGGCGGCTCTGAGGGGGGAATGAGAGTCCTGGAAGGGCAATGGCAGCCCTGAGAGAGGAAGGATGACCCTGGGCGGAAAATGGCGCCTGTGACGGACGGAGGGAGAAATGGCGGCCCCGCCGAGGAGCGCGCAGCCCGCGAGGGCACCACAACAAACCCGAGGGCAAAATGTCGGAGCCCCGAGGGCGGCGGCTCCGTGAGCGGGTCACGGCCGGCCCGGAACGGCGCAGCCCCGGAACCCGTGAGCGGCTCGGCGGGGCCCGGGCGGGGCCTGCGCCGCGCGCACCGTCCCGGCGCCTTCCTGCGGCCGCCGCTCCCGCTCCGCCGCCGCCCCGGCCCGGCCATGCCGCGCCGCCTCCTCCTCCTCCTCTTCCTCCTCGTCCCGCACCTCGGCCGCGCCGCCGCCCCCAGCCCGGGGAACAGCACGGAGCCGCCGCGGGCGGCCTCACGGAACGAGACGCAGCCGGGGTCGGAGCACGAGTCCGGGCCTCGGCTGTCGGTGGGGTCGGGGCTGCCGGTGCTGAGGCGCGCGGTTTATGTGCTGAGCGCGCTGTCGGCGCTGGCCGCCTTCTACTTCATGCTGCGGGCGTTCCGGTGAGTGCAAGGCGGGGACGGGCACCCGAGCGGGGCTGTATCCGTGTTCTGCTGCTCCCGGTGTTGCCCCCATCCTTGTGTGCCCTGACCCGGGGCTGTGTCCCTGCTGGTCCTAGCTCCTGTTCCCGTTATCCCGGGCTGTGTCCCAGCTTGTCCCGCTTCCAGCGTTCTGTGGCCCGGGGATCTACCCTGCTAGTCCTGGTTCTCCCTGGTCGGGGATGTCATTCTGATGGTCCTGGACCCAGTCCCCTTTGCTTGCGGCGGTGTCCTTGCTTGTCCTGGTTGTCCCGGTCCCTGTCCCCCATGGTTGTGCCCCTGCCCGTCCCGGTCTTGCTCTGGGTCCCCCCGAAGCCGGTCACGGTGTCCCCTGTCCCTTGCCTGCCCCAATCCCGCTCCTAATCGCTGGGTTTGTGCCCATTTTCCCTGGATCCCCCTCCCTCCCTCTGCCAGCCGGGGCTCTGCTCCCCCGCGCATCCCTTTGGCAGCGAGTCCAAAACGTTGCTGTAAATCACCAACGCTGTTAATTACCCGAGGTAATTAGCGCTAAACCTTCTCCGCTAAACCACCCGCTGGGTGGGGACAGCGGCTCACTCACTGTGCTCTCCGTGTCCCTCAGCCCCAGGTCCGAGGGCCCCAGAAACGAGCCCAAAACTCATTTCAGGTTGAAGAAGCCCCAGAGGAAGAAGTACGGGCTGCTGTCGAGCCAGGACGAGAACATCGAGCTGGGCTCCCTCGACAGTGACGAGGACACGGTGTTTGAAAGCCGGAACCTGAGGCGGTGAGGGAGCATTTTGTGTGTTTTTTGTGTTGCTCTTTTCCTCACAAGGGGCTGAGGCTCCTTTCCCAAAGCTGTGGGAGCTCTGGCACAGCTCCTGCAACCAGATCTGCATAAATTAAAACGCCTGTGTGTGGTCTCTGCGTTGGCACACGGCTTTATCTCACTTTTCCTCGTTTTCTGGCCCAGGAAAGTCTCACTGACAGGGTTATTTGGACGCTGCTGTGGGGTCATAGAGCTCTGGGAGAGGCAGCCCCTGTGCCCAGTCTGGCCCTCCCTGTGTTAGACAGGGAAGCAAAAATTCCTGTTTTTTTTTTCCCTTCATTTTAGGAACAGCTTCCAACTCATACCACAGTTCAAACTCCCAGTCCCATCAGGATATGCGTTCCTGTTTTCCCAGCGAAATTCCTGGCTTGTTTTGGTTCCTTTTTTTCATTTTGGGAATTGCTTCCAGGTCTCATCACAGTTTGAGCTCCCAGTCTCACGGGGTCTTCCATTCCTGCTTTCCCAGCATTGCGTTCACATCCCACAAGTTTGATTTCTGGGGAGGTTGTTTTTTTAAGCTGAGGAGGAATGTCACCTCAGCTCCCCCTGATTTTGGGTGTCTCCTTTTTTTTCCAGATGACTCGGGACCGGTGGCACTGGCTGCCCGGAACGATGGAGGGTCCAATCCCAGTGGAATCTCTGCTACTCAAGTTTTATATCTGCTCACAGTGACTTAACTAACAGTTTGAGCCCTTCCATAGCTGGGGCAGGGCAGAGGGGACCAAACCTGTTTTCTTCACGTGCATTCTTGGGGACATTCCTGGGGAAAGGTGGGAGCTGTTTGCTGCAGGGGGAAAGGCTGAGGTAAAGGAGATGCTCTTGGATGATTTTCAGCACCTGAAATCTGAGCTCGAGAGCTGCCCCTGTGCCTCATATCCCTCTCTCCATGCCCTGGAAGCATCGGATTCCTTCTCCAGGCTGCTCCTCTTTCCTTCATGCAATATCAGGTTACTTCTTTGGGAAGTGTCTCTGTAATCAGCTCCTGGGAGGAGCTGCGACGGCTCTGGCTCTGTTACACAAACGGGGGTGGGAGGGTGATAGTCCAGACAGAGCAGCTTTGGGAAGGAGTTAAACGAGTTCCATTTGGCAGGATTGGCAATTACTGGGATAATCCAGGTCATGCACGCGTTTACAGACAAATGAAAGGGGCCACAACCCAAAGGAATCTTTCTCCAAAAGAGCGACCAAAAGGGCTGGGAATGCCTGGACCCTGCTCAGCCCCAGCTGTGAGTTCACCAGGGACACGCGTGACATCTGCCAAGCTCTGGATTTTGTGATACCTGAGGAAGAGCCAGATGTGAGCCAGGGAATGTCTTGGAGCAGCTGATGACTGGAAAAGGGGAACCCCAACCCCTCTGGACTGTGATTCAGGGCAGCCCTGGATGAGTTCTCTCCTCTCAAGGACCCTGGAGTTTCATTCCCTTGGCTGGTACTCAGTGGGCATCTTTCCTGCAGCCCATTGTTATTGGATGTTTGGGATCTGATTGTGTAGGACCAAAGGTGAATGTGTCAGGAGGTGGTTGTTGGGTGGATCTGCTGCTAACTCAGTGAAAACTGCTCACCGAGTGCTTCTGTCTATGGCCTTTCCTTGGAAACTGGCAGCACATCCTAAAATCCCACTTCTCCCCAAGCTGGTAGTGCCTTTGGAGAACCCGAGGGACTTGCCCTGCGGGCAGGGAGGGTCCCTGTGGCACCTTTAGGGTGAAAAATCAGGATATTTACCTTTAGGGTGAATATTTAGAATGTCCTTGGAATGTCTTCTGCTCCTTTCCTTTGGCTTGCAAATCCCCTGAGGATGGGGGCACGGATGACTCTTGGAGAAGGGACAGGGATGTGCTGATCAGGGGGTGGCTGGGGGCTGGCAGGTGCTGCAGAGTCTCCCGAGGCAGCTGAGGGAGTGCTGTGATCCTGTGCAAGCAGCCACGTTTGTCTGCTCAGGACAGGTGAGGTTTCCTGGAGAAATCCCACCCCCGTGGCAGCTCTGTCTGGCATGTGCACAAAGGATTTTAAAATACATACATATATATTTTTTTAATAACATTGCCGTGTGCACACAGTGCTTGCCTGTGCCCTGTTTTCCTGTCCTTTGGATCCTTTCACACCTATTTTGGGTGTTCCCTGCTTGTGGCTGCTGCAGGGAAGAGGTTCCATGTGGGAATTGCTGGGATGGCTCCACCCGGCTGCAGCTTCCCTGGGGATGATCCGAGCTCTGTGATCCAGGGATCTTTCTTGATCCTGCACGGCTGCATGGGCTGGTAATTCCCTGGCTCTTCTATTCCCCCTGGAAAGTTGTTCCTTGTGCTGTCGAGCCTGACTGTCCCAATCCACTGCCACGCTCAGTGTTTGACCAACACATTCCTCATCCTTCCTTTACCTGGAGTGATGCCCCTGAGTATTCCTTAGGCTCCCCTCTTGTTGGGCAGGTGGGGTTTGCAATTCTCAAGTTTCCTCACCTCGCAGGAGTGGAGCATTTGTTTCATGTTAAATTATTCAGATCAGAGGGAACCTCAAGCAGTAGGTCTTGCCTTGAAAATACTTCTGCTGGAATTAATTTTGGCTGGAACAGATGTTTGTGCTTGAGCAGGGAAAGGCGTGGAGCCGGCGATGAGGTGCCTGGGCTGTGCTGTGCTGTGTAGGTACCAGGGAAGGAAATTGAGGTGCCAGCCTGGAAATTCTACACCACTTCCATGTTTTCAGAGTCTTGCTGGCTGCCTTTAAAGGCTGCAGGGTACAAAGGTGCTTGTGGAGCTGTCACTTGTCCCATCTTGGGCTGAAGACAGGTTGGAGCTGCAGTCAGGGACCCTGTGAAGCTGTTTCCACTTCCATCCTGCCCCTCAGCAGCAGCTGGCATCTGGATTTGCCCTTTGCAGTCTGTGACATTCCATCCCTGCTCTGCTCTGAGTCCTCGGAGACCTTTTTTAAGAAGAGAAAACCAAGTGACAGATCCGAGACTCCTTGGGGTGCTCGGCGTGATCCCATTTCTCCAGGAAGAAGCAGCTGGATCTGGCACTTCCTGCCGTGTGAGCAGTGCCAGGCCAGGCCAGGGGGTTTTGGGGTGGATCCTGCAGATAACAGCAGCTTTGAACACCTCACATGACATTTCCACAAAGGAGCAGTTCAGCAGTTTCAGTTCCTCCACGTGTATTGGATACCCTCCTTTTAGGTCTCTTTGCCCCAGCTGGATCTTCCAGTAGCTTTCCAGCTGTAGTTTTTCAGGATAAACATGGGAATGCAAACGGACCTGCCTGTGCCTGGCCCTGGGCAGGCTGAGGCCTCACCAGCCACTGCTGCACTTTCCTTCCTCCTGGATGAAGCTGTTGGTGGAGGTTCCATGTGCCTGTTTCAGGATTCCTGCTCATCCCACCTAAAGGAGCCAATGGACCACGACCTGTGACAGTCCCCCCCTGTGTGCATCGTGACTGACTTCAACAGCCCTGCTCTGAATGAAGCCAAAGCCAATTTTCCAAAGTTTACATAATCCCTCTGTTGTCTTGGAGGCTTTCTGGGATGCTCTGCTGCTGATCCCGGCCTGCCCAAAGCACCTGGGCCATCTGCAGGGTTAATGGGATCCGTGGGAGCGGGGTGAGATCAGCTCTGGTGGTTTTGTTCTGTGCCTGTGGTGGGAGTCAATAAACAGCACTTGAGCACGTCGTTGTCTGAACTCCCCAAGGAGCAAGCTCGTGTCTTGCCCTCCTGGAACTGCTGATCTGTCTTTAAACAGCCACTGGCCATGGTATTGATCCCTGGTTTTCTTGTCATTGCAGCATCCCCTCCCTTGTACCTGGAGGCACTGGAATAAAGCATTCCAGCCCACCCCTCCCTCCCTGCTGTGTGCGTGGGCTGCCGAGCCTGTGGGATGAGGCTGCTGTGGTGAGCTCATGCATTTATGGGGTCCTGGGGGCTTTCCCCCTGCCTTGCTCCTGCTCACAGGGCAGCGACTCTGAGCTCCCAGAGCTGCTGCTCACCTTGTGTCCTGTCTGGAAGTGTCCGAGCCCAGGCTGGATTGAGCTTTGGGTGTCCCTGCCCATGGCAGGGGGTGCAGTGAGGTGAGCTTTAAGGTCCCTTTTAAACCATTCAGTGACTGTGTGATTCTCCCAGTCATCTCTGGGTTGGTTTCAATTTTCTGAGGTCTCCTCCTTTCTCCCTGTTGTCACATTAATCCCTTTTATTGTACAGAGGACCAAATAAAGTCCCTGTGAGGCCAATTCCAGCCTCTCCACAGCAGCAGAACCAAATTCCATTTTGTTTATTTGGAAGTGAGGAAGGAGATGCTGTTCCCAGGATCATAGGATCGTGGAATCTCCTGAGTTGGAAGAGACCCACAGGGATCATCGAGTCCAACTCGATGGGGTGCACACACAGACACCCCAACAAACCCAGCCTGTGCATCCCTGCGAGCAGCATCCAAACGCTCCTGGAGCTCTGGCAGCCTTGGGGCTGGGACCATTCCCTGGGGAGCCTGGGCAGTGCCCGGCACCCTCGGGGGGAAGGATCTTTTCCTAATACCCACCCCTAAACCTCCCCTGACTCGGCTCCAGCCGTTCCTCAGCTCCTGCCCCTTGTCCCGGAGAGCAGAGATCGGAGCTGTCCCTCGGGAGCCTCCCCTGAGTCTCCTCCCGGCTGAAATGGGAATGTCCCGGCTCCTCCCTGCAAGGAATTCGTTCCAGAACAAAACCAAGGGCGTTCCCTGACTCACACCCGCTTCTCCTCCGGCTGTGTGGATCAGTGGCACTGAGAAAACAGAAGCCACGTTCCCCTTGTCCCCCTCTGCCACCCTGCCCGTGTCTCCGTGTCCTGGAGCAGTCGAGGAGCCGAGAGGGTTTTGTTTGCTCCACGATTTCCCCTCGTTACCGGTGGGGTTCTGGGGGGCAGCGGGGTCGGGGCACGCCGGGAGCTGGGGCACAGGGGATCCCTGTAGGTGGCACTCACAGACCAGACTTGCAGCTGCCGGGGCACTGCTGGCACCTGGGGAAGCTGCAAATAAATCCCGGTGCCTTGAAAGGCAATCTGCTTCCTCCAGCAGCTGTCTGGGATGAGCTGGAAGTGCCCTTTGGGGGTTGTGTCTCTCTTGGCATCGGGGTGGGGGAGCAGCCGGTTTTGGGGTGGCTCCTGGGGAGCTGTCGGGGTTTCTCTCTCAGGGGAGTGTCTTGCCCCGGCTCCATTTGAACCAGGTTCCACCTGGCCCTGTCATGACTTGTTTGGAAAAGGTTTTTGTGATTCTGGGCCTGACAAGGTTTCAGGATGCCCTGGTTTGATGGAGTGATGCCACCAGCTCCAGCACAGACATGAACAGCAGCAGCCTGGGGGCACCCCAGCTTTCCTGGGCCAAATTAACTGCAGTGCTAATGAACTAACAGAGAATGTTCCCCGTGCAGCAGCATGGGCAGGACACCATCGCCCTGTCCAGTTAGATGGGATGTGAGGGAAAATTCCTTCCCCAAAAGGAAGGGACCCAGCCTGGCTCAGGCTGCCTAGGGCAGTAGTGGTGTCACCATCCCTGGAAGTGTTCAGAAGAGCCCTGGCTGTGGCACCTGGGGCCACGGTTTAATGCTGCCCTTGGCAGTGCTGGGGGAATAGTTGGACTTCGTGATCTTGGGAACCTTTCCCAATCTAAAAAAACCTCCATGATTCTGTGCTTTCAAGCTCCGTCTGTGTGCGGTGCTGGGAGCTGCCACAGGATGTGAACCAAGCGTTCCTGTTCCTTTTCAGGCTCAGGGGGGCTGTTACCCCAATTAGCACTAATTGCTGTGGCCCGTGGTGCTGGACCAGCTGCAGCTGTGCTGTCCTCCCCTCATCCCTGTTCCCTGCTCCGTGCCATCCCCTCTTCCCGAGCTCTCAATGGGGACAGGCTCCGGCTGGCGCTGGCTGGGATTCCAGTCACAAACGCAAGCTGGCGGCATGGATCTGCTCGGAATTTATTTTAAACTCGAGGTAAAGTGCTCTTGATGCTTTGGATGCAAATTTCCTTCCCTGGAATGGGAGCTGCGGGGCCGGTGGAGTGCCAGGGAGCTCTTTTGATTCCAGAGCCCGTTTGCTGCTGCGGCTCCTCACGCCGCGCTCCGTGGAGTGCGAAATCACCTCTGCGGCACAGCCGGGGAGGGAGCACACACAGAGCTCTTCTCTCTCTCCTCTTGCTCGCTGTCCCCTGGTTTTAATGAGGGTTTGTGTCTAAAGTTGGGAGGTTTTAGGTTGTGGTGGGTTTTTGTTGTTGTTTTTTTGTTTTGTTTTGTTTTTGTTTTTGGTTTTTTTTTTGTGTTTTTGTGTGTGACAGCAGTCTGTGTGGGATTTTTCTGGTCACTGTCTGGGAGAAGAGATGGTCCAAGTCCCTCCAGCCCTCCAAGGAGGAAAAAGAGGAAGATACAGAATGGGTAAAGGATGCTCCATTCACGGATTTTGGAGTTCTTTGTCACTGGATTTCTCCAGTACCAAATGAACCGTAGGGTTTTTTAGGTGGCATTAACCAAGGCCAGGTTGGATGGGGTTGGGAAGAACCTGATCTGGTGGAAGGTGTCCCTGCCCATCGCAGGAGGTGGAAATGAATGAGCTTTGAGGTCCTTCCAACCCAAACTATCCTGGGCAGGTTATCTCCGTGGGCAGCTCTCCGGGTCACGGGTTGTCCCCACGAACACGCTGGACTCTTGGTCCCGCTGGGGCCAAGCCCTGCATGGGTGAGCAGATGAGCGTGGTCAGGGGAAGGTGTCACAAATGTTGTCCCATTTATTGCTCACACACTCACTGGGTGGCTCTGGGTACTTTGGTGTAACCTTGGATGGCTCTTGGCATTTCCCCATAAACGTTTTCAGCTGCACTCACAATTCTCCCGTGGCTGTGTCCCTCTCATTGTGGGCAGGGGCTGGGTGGTGTTCCTCACCTTCATTCCACGGACACTGGCATTCCAAAATGTGTCTCTGGGTTGGCGTGGAATCGGGTGGCACATTGGGAAGGAAGCTGGGAATGTTTGAAAACCTGCTGCAGAGTCTCTGATGTCTCTTCTGTTCCTCTCAACAAAGCACCTCTACACAACAAGCAGATTTTCCTGTATCAGAAATTACCTTTACTTAGTTGGCTTTTTGTCTAAATCCTCCTTCTGATCTTTATTTTTTCCCTTCCATCACGGAAAGGTGAATGGAAGTGGCACTTCAGCCACCAAAGCCTTTCCTTTAGAATTGCTGCTTGTTTTTTTGTTTTAAAATTTTTCCAAGGGGGCTTTGCAGGGGAGGAGGAAGGAGCGTCCGCTTTTCAAGTGACTCTGGGGAATAAAAGTATAAAGGACAGGAATGATCAGAACTGTGCTGGCAACAGAACAATATTTTATTTTTGAGTACCAGAGCTAATTGGAGAAGGAATTCACATGACAATTTTTGCAATCTAAGGATAAGTAAACATGAAAGGAGCTCTGTGCTCCTGAACGTGCGATTGCAGTGGGAAGGGGGGGGAACAGCCCAAAAATTAACTGGGAGACAATGTCTTGGATGTTACAATCCCATGCTTGCTTCTCGTGATGCTGGATCAAAGTCACGAGCCGAAGCTCGTGTCCAGGAATACCTGTTGGGGGGATGGAACTTCCACGCACCCATGGGCTGGGATTGCCAGAAGAAGAGGATTTTAGGTCTGATTTGCTGGAAGCACTTCCACGGGTTGTGGGATTGCTGTGGATCTGAATAGATCCTGCTTCAGCAGGGCTTAGAGAGCCCCTGCCCATGCAGAGACAATTACCAGCTGCTTTATTTAACATGGCATGTGGGGAATATGGGGGTGAGGGGTTAGAGCAGCCCCCCAGGGGGTGGGACGAGGATTGGGAGCTCCCTACCCATCCAGACCATGCTGGGATTTTGTGGTCACCCTGTACCAGCCATTGTGGTTCCTGGGTGTGAAGAGGATCGTGATGTCACACCCAGTGCTGGGAAATGGAACTGAACTGGCACTGAACTGGTGTGTGGGCACCCTCCTCGTTCCCTCTCCCACTGGAAGCGTTTCCCAGTGCTGGTGTGATTCCCTCCTGCCACACTGGAATCCCCAGGAATTGCTGTTGGCAGCGCCTGGACATCCTCAAAATGCTTCCATGTGCCACATAATCCAGAGCTGGGAAAGGGGGGTGTTGAGATTTCAGCTTTGCAGACAGAAGAGTCCATTCCAGGGTTACGCTCAGCCCCTGCAGAGTACCACGAGGTTTGTCCTGTTCCGTGTGAGGGGAAGGCAGAAGGTTTCCCTGGAGAGGCTCCAGCCCCTCCCTGGAGCATTCACTCTGCCCAACTACGCTGCTGTTACGTTCAGGTGGTTAATTACTCTTGCTCTTTAAAAGAATAAAACCTCATGTACTTAAAATAATCCCAATTATTTCATTGTTCAGCCCGAGCTGAGCCCAGCCACCCCCGCTCCTGCAGAACTGCTGGAAAGGCTGCTCCTGACAGGGAAAAGCTGATGGGCATTAACTCCGTGAGCAGCAGCTGAGGGGATTGAGGCTCTGGGGGAGCCACGGTGCTGCCCTGCCTGCAGCCCCCAGGTGCCTCTCCAGGACATCCCAAGGATCATCGAGTCCAATTCCAGTCGATGTATGGCAGGGCCTGTTGCAGTAGGACAAGGAGTGATGGTTTTAAACCAGAAATGCTGATTTAGACTGGATAAAAGGAGGAAATTCTTCCCCGTGACGTGGAGAGGTTCTTGTACAAGTTGCCCAGCGAAGCTGTGGCTGCCTCATCCCTGGAAATCTTCTGGGCTGGACAGGGCTTGGAGCAACCTGGAGCAGTGGAAGGTGTCCCTGCCCATGGCAGAGGGTGGAAGTGGATGATTTTTAAGGTCCCTTCCCACCCAAACCATTCCAGTGTTGCCTGACGTTGCTGAAACACCGGCTGGCAGCGCAGGGCTGGCTCTGCCTGCTGAGGACACCCTGGAGAAGCAGCTCCTGATGGGATGTTGGGATGTTCGGGATGTTCGGGATGGCTGGGGGGGCCTCATCTTACAAAGAGGACCCTCAAAGCAGACGAGCAGGATCGTGGCAGAGCTTCCATCTCCGCGTGCGCCGGAGGCACAGCGGGACCTCGGGCGCGGTGCTCGGACTCGCTCGTGCCGGGGTGTATTGGTGTATTTTGATCCTTTTTCTCGCCAGTGTTATTTTAATCCGCTTTTCTCTCACATCAAACTCCTCTTTCTGCAGAACGCAGAGAGGCATCGGGTTTGTGCCCTTTGTGATTGGTAGCAAAGGGCTGTGGTAGTGCGTTTTTTTCCTTTAGAACTGGAGGTTTTATCCCTGTGATAACTTTAGCTGCTCCACGGTCATCGTTTGGGCTTCTCGGCTGGCTCGGATGAGTGCAGGGAAAATGCTTCCCACATTTATCAGAGGAAGAGAGGGCTGAGTGTTCTTAGGAAGGTTCCCGCTCCTGTCACCCAGGTGGTGGCTCAGGTGGGTTTGGAAAGCAGCTGAGTTCAACCAAGATCACCTTCTGCCTCCATCTCAGGTGGGCCGTGGCTTTACCAGCCTTCGGATCGAGGTGTTGGTTGGCACCACTTCCAGGGTGGATGCAGGAGCAGCCTGCTTTCCCTGGGAGCTGCACAGTCAGAGGGAGCCCTTTCCCTCCAAAGCCTGTGTTTCCCACATAGAAAATAACATGCAGGGAATGTTTTTTTTTTTCAAACGAAAGCAGGATTAAGGCACAGCGAGAGCTGATTTGCCAAAGGGCACCCGGGGAAGTGGTGATGGATCAGAGATGGAAGTGGAATCCTCAGCTCAGTCTGCACCTGCCCCACCACCCTTTTCCTTCCCTGCTCCCTGGCTGCCCAGGTCTTATGGGATAACCAGGACTTGGATTTCCATCCTCTTAAAAGAGGCAATTTAAGGAGCTTTCCAGGGGAGCAGAGCTGCAGGTCACCTCCTTGCCGCTGAAGATGTTTTTCTCCCGCTTTCTCCATCCTCGTGCTCCTTCAGAGCCTCTTTGCTCTCCTCCTTTCCCAACGCTCAGAGCCATTTTCCCAGCTTCAAAAGGTTTCCTAATTACCCTAATGAGGTCAGGAGAGACCAAACGCTTCTGCGACTTAAAGCAGGGGTAGGAGGGCTTGGGAGGGGGGAAATATCCCGAATGGTGCCTGAACGAGGTGTCGCGGGGAGGCAGCGTCTCCCCCGCCGCACGCTCCCCCCACCTTCCCTTCTCCAGCAGAAGGGAAAAAAAGGGAAATGTGGACAGAAGGTCTCAAATGTATCAAACAGCTTTTAAAAAGAAATTCCTTTTGCCTGTCAAAAGAACAAACAGATACACCAAAAACTGTCAGAATTAGTGTTGGAGTAATTGCAGCAGCTCTCCAAGGTTAATGCTCCATTAACGAGCAGCTCTCACGCAGCTAAAAGCCAGGACGAGACAGGTTGTCAAAGGCTTCCAGGAGATTAAAGCGCTGCGTTCCCAGCCAAACTCTCCCGTGGATGTTGTTTGGGAGGGAGGGAAGGGGGGTGTTTGTGGGGTGGAAGCATCACCAGCCCTGGCGTTGGCGGAGAAGCGTGACCCGGAGCCCAGGGATGGTTTCCAGGCCTTGGTGAGGTCGCTGCCCCTGGGGCCTCACTTGGTTTTAAACACTCCGGGAATTTTTCAGCACCTTCGAGCTGAGGTTTAAATGTGTCCTGACGGCAGCCTTGGGGCTGTGGGATCTGTTCTGGTTGCCAAGAAGAGTGGGGCCAGGGTGAGTGGGATGCTGGGGGCTCTTGACACCTCAGGAATTAATCCTGCCTGAGTTTCAGCCAGCCCAGGTGATTCCTTGTGATCCCAGCACAATTTGGAATGGGATTGGGGTTTGATTTCATCTTCAGGCCAGTGCAGGACTCATTTAACTAGAACTGACCTTGACAGTTCTTTTGTAGAAGAAAGGAAAACCAGTCCAAACTTCCAGTGAGGAAGCATCACCTGGGGGCATGTGATCCAGCAGTGACAGACCTGGCAGCAGCTTTCGGATCATCTTCCCAGGGGGATCTGGGTGTTCAGCGCCTTCCAGCACGGCACTGACTGCTCCTGGTGGATGTGGCTCTGAGCTCAGGGTTTTGTAAAGCGGAGCTTTACAGGAGCGTCGTGCCCTGGCAAAGGGAGGGCTTGGGGATTGTCCTGTGGAGGGCTGGGAGTTGGACATTGTGATCCCTGTGGATCCCTTCCAACTCAGGATGCTCTGTGATCCTGTGATTCTGAGGTGCATTTTGAGTGGGAAGAGGCAATTACATTCCTTAGCCTTGGAAATGAGGTGCTGAGGGCCACCCTGAGCCATTTCCATCCCAACTTCTCTGTGTGGGAACAAATCCCCCCTCAAAAGGTGCCAGTGGCTTCCTGCTGCTCCTCGTGATCCCGTGTCCTGTGTCCAGGCTGTGGCTGGTTCACAACTTCACTGCGGGGTGTGTTGGAGATCCCTGCCAGGACCAGGACTTTGTTCCACAGCCACTCCATGGGGATGTGGGAGCCCTTCCCACGCCCCAGTGGAGCAGCCTGGGAATGGAAAAGGAGAGGAAAATCATCTAAGTGGTGAGGCTGAGCCTTGTGACAGGGTTGGTGGAGAGCAGGGGGGTCGCACAGTGCCAGACCCATCTGGGGTGGCACTTTGGAGATGTGGCTCCGGCAGCAGGGGCACAACGTCCCCTCGGACTCCTGGAAGCAGCTGCACCCCCATAATGTGGGACTGGGGACCTGAGCCTGGGATCCTCCGTGGGATCTGCGGGATGGTGGGTCGGTTTCGGGTGGTGAATGGCTGGGAGTTGGCTCAAGGGAGGTGTGAGAGGCCTTTGGAAGGAGCAGCCGTGGGCAGGGGCGATGAGCAGCGCCGTGATTAGGGAATTAAACCTTTCCCGTGCTTCTCTTTCCCCACCCTGATAGAATTTGTACCGATCAGACCTGGGGTGCAGCAGGACCAGACGGGGTGAGTCGTCTCTACAAGAGCAAAACAAGCTCCTGCCCAGCCCCTGCCTCTTCATTAAGTCGATTTGCATTCCTAATCTCCATTTTCCGTTATTATTTTCCCCCTTGTGCGGAGCGCGGGAGATTTGCATAAAGTTCCTTTTTTCTTGTTTTTGTTCACGCTCAAGGTCAGAGACTCGGTGAGACACTGACGAAAACAATCCCCTCCTCACCCTCCTTGAATTCTTTGCAGAAACATGTCCTGGGGATTTTAACATAACAATTGCTGGGGAAGGAAGGGGGGACCCCGCACGGAGCCCTTGGTGGGGGGAACCTAAAAGAGCCCTTGGAAGGAGGAGACCCCAACAGAGCCCTTTCTCCCTTTCTGTGCTGGAAACGAGCTGCCCAACGGAGAGATGCAAATCCATGACAAGGGATGGGGGAGACAGATCTGGGAGCAGCACCAGTCGTGCTTCATCCTGCTGAAATGGGAGAGCTGCTCCAGCTCTCTCGGAGCCGTGCCTGGAGCAGAGCCTGTGCCAAACCCTCTCCGAGCTGGGAGCACCAACCCAGGTCCTGTGCCCTGGCCAGGGCACCTGCTTGGTTCCTCCAACTCCACGTGCTCACAGGGAATGGTGCTTTCCTGGGACAGTTCTCCAGCTCATCCCATTTCTTGTCTGGAATCCTTGGAGTTGAGGGATGCCCCATTTGAGGATGCCTGGGACACCCTGGGCCCTTGCAGCAGTGGGAGTGGGAGCTCTGGGATTGATTTCTGAGCTTGGGGAGGGATGGTGGTCTCTCAGAGGGAGCCCCAAATCCTCTTGTTCCTGCTGTGGTGCTTCACAATGTTCCTCATGGTTCCCAGAGGGAGCAGGGCTGGGTGATGGGGCTCAGGCATCGCTCCCACCTCCAGGTGTTGGGACAAGGACAGCAGCCCCTCCCAAGGAATCCAGTTTCCCTGTGGCTGGTTACAGGAAGAAGGAAAAACTCTCAGCCAGTTGCTGAGGGGCTCCTGTGGAGCAGCCCTTTCCCCTCCATGTCAGGTTTCTGATTTCCAGATTTTTCCTGATTTTCCTGGATCTGGCGCCGCATTCAGAGCCTGGGATGGGGCACAGGGGATGCCTGAGCTCTGCATGTGCCCAGTGGGTTCTGAACCCCTTAAAAGGGGGGAAAATCCCTTTTTAGCCCTGGGGTGTTTGCAGGTTTCTGCTGGATATGGGAAGGAGGGAGTGAGGAATTGGCTCCTTTTCATGTGCTCAAGCTGTGATGGTTTTAACGTGTCTAAATCATGCAAATCCCGGGGTTTGGGCACGTCTGAGGTATCCTGGGGGGCTGCTGAGTGACTGGATGGTGGCAGATGGTGGCTTGGGAGGGTGGTGGCCCAGCTGCTCCCAAGTGACCTGGATGGGAACGGGGAGGGATTGACTTTAGGAGCAGAGGAATGTCGGATGGCCGGGCTGATAACGGGGCTGGCAAGAGCTGGGAGATGGGTTTTGTCTGGTGCTGTGAGCACAGAAATATGTCTTATTTCCCAGAACTGGGAGGTGCTTTTTTCCCGAGGATGCTCCAGGGCTCTCAGCTCCCGTGATGTGAGTGTTTTCATGGCCCTTTAATGCTTCACTAAACAGTTTGAGCTGCCGCCTCTTAATGCCCCAGCAAAGCACTGAATGCTCCGGAGCGGAAAGAGCAGCAAGGAAGGAGGGTGATGGAAAAAAGAAGAAAAGAGGCTGTGAGGAGGCACAAAACCAGGGAAAAGTCACCTTTTCCCTTTCACATTCCTGGTCCTTGCTGTGGTGAAGGCAGCTGGATGCTGAGGGGTTCCCCAGCTTCTGCTGCTCATCTAGGGAAGAGCTGGGCTTTGCTCGCCCTCTCCCTGCCCTTCCTGGGCTCTGTCCCACACCAGTGGGTACACGGGGGGGATGAAGATGGTCCCTGGGCCACTGGAGGGGACACTGAGGGGCAGATATTTGGAGCCTGTCAGGATTATCCTCACCTCTGGCTCCCCTGATGAGCACAGCAGGGCCCACATCCATCGATCTGACTGGTGCCCTGCAGCCCAGCCCGCTGTCCTCACCGGGTGTGTGCTTCCCAAAGCTTGGGAGAAGCCAAGGATGGAGAGAAAAATAAAAAAATTCGAGTTTTAACCCACCCAGGGGAAGTTTGGCCTCCTCCCGCCCTGCTCCGAGGGGAGCTGCCGGCTCTCCTGCTCTTAATTCAAGTCATTGCATTCCCGGCACTCCGTGTCCCCTCCCCGGCACCGCTTGCCCTGCAGTTTGATCCGCAAGTACCAAAGGGACCGCCTCGGGCTGCGACATCGGCATCCTCGGTCGCCATAGGAACGGGAGCCGGGGGTCCCCCGCGCCCGCTCCCCCGGGGCCCAGCTCCGGGGGCTGAGCTCCAGCGAGCCTCTGAAGCCGGGCTGCTCAAGGCCGGGGGGAGCGGGCTGTGCCAGCCCGGGAGGGCCCCGAGCACAAAGACAGAGGTTATTGGTGTCAAAGAACTCGCAGCTCCCCAGGCTGAGCCGCGGCTACAGCTGCTCTTAGCAGAGGGGAGCGAAAACCGGGAGGAGGGAAGGGGAGAGCTGGGAGCCAGAGCCAATTATTGCCAGAGGGGTGAGAGGAAGAGGAGGAAGGTGATGGAGAGGGCAGCGGGGAGGATGAGGCTCAGGGCTCGGTTCATTACTGATCATGCAATCATTGAGTATCCTGGGGGGAAGGGATCCACAAGGATCATCGGGGCCAGGTCCTGGGGATGTGTTGTTGGACCTGTTGTGATGGGACAGGGGTGATGGTTTTAAACTAAAATAGGGTGGATTTAGACAAGGTATGAGGAAGAAATCTGTCCCTGTGAGGGTGGGGAGGCCCTGGCACAGGTTGCCCAGAGCAGCTGTGGCTGCCCCATCCCTGGAAGTGTCCAAGGCCAGGTTGGACATTGGAGCTTGGAGCAGCCTGGGATAGTGGAAGGTGTCCCACCCACGGCAGGGGGGTGGGACTGGGTGATCTTTAAGGTCCTTCCACCCCAAACCATCCTGGGATTTCGTGACTCATGGAATCATTTAGGTTGGAAAAGACCCCTTAGGATCTGTGCCCCTCTCCACGCAGCTACTGTTCCTGATGTTTGGGAATTCAAGCAGGCCTGGGGGTTTGAGCTTTGGCTGTGGCTGAGCCGGGGGCAAAGGCAGCTCCTCCCTGAGGGGACCCAGCCCCGGGGCTGCTGCCGGTGGTCCCCACTCCCCACCCCCGGTGAGTGATGCGCGGAGCCGCCCGACTCCCTGGAACCACCTCCGCTTCCTAATTGCTGACAGTTATTTACTGTAAAGACAGGAGCACACGCACCACCGCCTCTGACAACTCGTGTCAAAGCCCCGCCAGAAACTATCGCTTTACAGCTTTATTTATTGCCCCTTCTTTTCCCAAACAGATCTATTCCCTCTCCCCTCCGGGCGCCGCGCTCCTGCCGGCGGCCACGCCGCGCCGTGGGGCTCCCTGCCCAGAGCCGTCCCCGGAGCCCCCCTTTCCCGGTCCATGCCTGGCTGGGCGCTGACGGACGGGTGCAAACGGAGGCTGGCGGAGCCCCCCGCACGCTGCCGTGTTTATTTGCTGTCTCTCAGCCCCTCGATGTTCAAACATAATTGGTTCTGCTCGGCGCGGTAAACACCGATGTGTCGCATCAGCGAGCCGGAAGGGCACCTACACGCAATTAAAATAATTGGGCGCGTACCTGGCTCTGATCCCCCCCTCCCCAGCGCTGTCCTCCCTTCATCTCCTCCTCTCCAGCCTTTGTTCAGTCCTGTCAGCCCATCCCACTCCTCTCGGCGCCCGTTCTCTGCCAGTGAGGGGGTGCCCCATGGAGTGGGGGTGCCCCATGGACAGGGGCATCCAGCACTGCTGGCCTTGGCCTCGGCACGAGTGCACGATGAGTTCTGCGATGAGGGAGATGATATTCCAGCCCAGACCCATGAAATATAATGAAGGCCCAAGGGACTGTACCAGCTCCTCAGTTAAAAATGATGCTGTTATATTTAGACAAGGTAACTGGAGGCCCCTCCGGACAGCGCCGAGTACAATTTTTTGTTTAATGATTCCATAATCTGATATAATATCGGGCCTGTAAGACATAATGAAGACCTGGGGGAGTTTACATCTTCGCAGCTTTAAAGGGTCCCTGCTCGGGGACGCGGCCAGGTGGAGGTTTGAACTTTGATGCAGTCAAACGTGTTTTTCTCTGGGTTGGTTTGACATGATTGAGGGAATCCAGCAGCCACAGGGAGAGGCAGTGGAGCAAGTGCAGCCATGCTCACACCAACCCTGCAGCTGGTGCTTGTGCCGAGGGGGGGCACTGGAAGAGTTTGGGGGCCCGGCAGGGCTGTGCTGGGATCTGCACAGAGGTGGTCACGGTGGTGGGGGCTTCAGGAGATCACGGTGGTCTTTGGGAGGTTGTGGTGGTCTTCAGGGGCAGTGATGCCTCCAGAGAGGAGCAGCCAAGCCCCACTGTGGGCAGGGCAGAGTGAGGGTGCTTCCACCCCAACTCAACCTCTGCTTTTGCCAACTCCTGGGATGGAGCTTTTGGTGCTTTAAGCTGTTTTGGCCCAGCCTGGGGATTCCTGCTCCTGCAGCAGCTCACGGTGGGTCCTCCTGGCAGCAGCACTGGCAGTGCCAGGCTGGGCACAGCGATGCTCCCTCTGGCTTCTCCCACGTCTCGCAGGGTGAAGCCCAGCTCAGCCCCACTCCCTGTGCTGTGATCCAGAGCTGAGAGTGGCATCAGGGCTGCTGGCACCAAAACCGGGAGAGCAGGGCTGGCAGAGCCCGTGCCACGCTTTGCTGAGCAGTTCACAGGGATGAGGGTCAGGATTAGGGTGAGGGTCCTTTGGTGGCAGCCACACAATGGAGTGACTTTCCCCCCGAAACACACAGCAACACCAAACACCTCCAGAATCAGCATCACCGGTAAATCTCCCGGCTGTGTCCGTCTGGGAGCAGATCATGGATCCTCACCTGGAGGAGCTGGTGGTGATACCTCCATCGTGTCTGCTGAGTCCTGCCAGGGCCGTGCTGGATGCTCCGGGACCGTTCCTGGTGTGCTCTTGTCTGGGTATCCGTGCCGGGAGATAACCTAATCCCATTTAGCCTTGGAGAGAGCCGGCAGATCCCTCCCCTGGGAGCCAGCGCGCGGCGGGGGGGTGGTCTGTAATGAATTCCCATCATTCCAGCACAAAGGGAGCTTACAGGAGCGCTCGCTGCAGAAAATATGAGGGTCGCTGCCCTATCATCCCTCCGAGACATCCGTCGTAGTTCAGTGATTCCCGGCTGCTGACAGGCAGCGGCCCTGGGAGGCAGAGCCGGGCCTCGCCTTCCCGGCTCTCTCCTGCCTGGAAAATGCCTTTTGCTGCCAAACGAAGGGATTTAACAGCCTGCCTGGGGCCGTGCTCGCCTATCACCCACCCGAGCAGGTGCGGCCCGCTGGGACATCACCCCACGGTGCCCATTCTCCTTCACCCCGGTTTGTTGTTCGTCTGTATTCCGGCAGCTCCTGGGAGATCCCGATGGGAAAACCCTGCCCCAAGCCCTGTGGGAGCTGAGAGGTGCCTCAGCCTGGCTGGAAGCTGGGGGACGATGCTGTGGTGGTCGCTGGGGGATTGTGCCTGCAGACCCCAGGGTCAGGTTTGGGGGTGCTTGAGGAGCCACCGTGGGGGTCCCTGTGACAGGGAGGCTCCAGGGAGCCATTCCCCTTGCGGGGGCCTGTTCCAGCTCCCTGCTCTCCCTTCATTTTCACCTTTATTTATTTAATTTATTTTTTTCCCCCCCGCCTCGTGCAAAACCACACGGTGGAACCTGCCACCTCCAAGCCGGGTTTTCCTGCGGCTCGGCCGGGATGTCTCACCTCGGGAGCTGCCAATCCGTCTCTGTCAAGCTGTCAACCCGGAGCGCGGGCTGGAGCCGCTGCAATTCAAAGTGGATTAACTCCTCGGGCTGCCCTCCCTCCCCCCGGCCCTCCCCATTCCACTTGGGTGGGTTTTGGCCGAACAGAAAACGCTTTTCCCCTGCGCTTTCCATATTCAAAAGCTCCCGGAGCGCGGCCGGATGGCAGCGGGGGCCGCGGGGCCGGGGCTGCGGGCCGGCGTGCGGGGCCGGTGGCCGTGGGAGGGGGACACGGTGGCCGTGGGAGAGGGACATCGTGGCCGTGGGAGGGGGACACGGTGGCCGTGGGAAGGGGACACGGTGGCCGTGGGAGTGGGACACTGTGGCCGGGACACGGTGGCCGTGGGAGTGGGACACGGTGGCCGTGGGAGGGGACACGGTGGCCGTGGGAGGGGACACCGTGGCCGTGGGAGAGGGACACGGTGGCCGTGGGAGTGGGACACTGTGGCCGTGGGAAGGGGACACGGTGGCCGTGGGAAGGGGACATCGTGGCCGTGGGAGGGGGACACGGTGGCCGTGGGAGGGGACACCGTGGCCGTGGCGCTGCGTTGTGTCCCTTTAGCGCCGTTAACGGGGTGCTGGGAATGGTCTGTGCAGGGACCCCAGAGGAGTGAGGGGCTGCAGACCCTCCCCAAACCTCCCGGCTTGTCCCCAGAGGGGGCTGAGGGGCTGCAGGGCCGGGGGGGCTGCGATCTCTGGTGGGGGGGTCTTTGTTTTCCCGGGTGTTTTCCCCGGTCCAAGCAGGGGCCGGGGCTGTGTCGCACTAACGGCGACCCGAGCGCACGGTGACAGCCCCGGGGGGCGGCGAGGGGCACCGGCACTAGAGGGGGGTATTGCCTAAGCAATGCGCTGCTGCCGCTCCGCCGCCGCCTCAGCTTTGGGCCGAAAGCGCAGGATTTTGGCCCTTGACGGTTTCCCGGCCGCTTTTCCAGGTGTCGACGGTGATGCCGTCCCGCACCGTTCCCGCTCCCTTCGCCAGGGGTCTGGGAGTTAATTCCTGGTGGGAAATTGCTTTGCGGACCCTGCTGCGATGCCACCGTCCCCGATGGACGAGGGACAGCAGTCACCAAATGCCACCGAGCCAGGGGGAGCCGCTCTCTCTCGTGGCAGCACGGCTCCGGGAAGGATAAATCCGGGAAGGATTTATCCGCAGCTGGATTTTGGGGCTGGGTGTTTTCCCGAGCAGCAGATGAGGCGGCAGAACGCGCCCGGCGCTGCTGGGGAAGGTGTGAACGGCCCCGGGCGAGGCGTGTCCGTGCCCGGGCTGCGGGAGGGGTTTGGGTGTTCCCGGGCTCCCCGTTCCCACCCTGAGCCCCAGGCTGTGGCTCTCTCCCACCCCGCTGGAGGGGAGACACTGCCCGAGATCGCGGGGGCCACGCAGGAGCTCCGGGTGCGCCCACATTTGGGGTATGACGGTGGGGGTTTGCAGTTTTGAATCTCTGCGGCAGCTTATCCTGAATAAACCGGGAGCTCAAGGAACGTGGGAGGCTCCAGGGAGCAAAACTTGGGAGCCAGAGCTGTGCCACAGCCTGGCCACACGGGTGGGGGTCCCCAGCGCTGCCCCCCAGCCCCACCAGCCAGGGATGGGCCCCTCCCTGGCCTTTGGGGGGCCGGTGCCTTTGGATGGGAGCAGAGTCCATGGATGGGGGCTGGTGCCTGTGGATGCCTTGGATCCCATCAGCACCACCCTCTGGTGTCCATGCCGGGCATCTGGATCCTGCTGCCAGCTGGGATTTCCCATCACGCTGATCCCTTCCAGTTCAGGAAGCTCCAAGGGACCCGCCCAGGCCCCTTTTTTTCCTGTTGCAGCTCCCTTCCCAGCAGCCTGGCTCTGCTCTGCTTCCCGGTGCTTCCCGGCCCTTTCCCTGCGACTCCTCACCTTTTTAATGGGAAGGGTTTTTCTGTCCGTAGCAAATATTTTTCCATAATTTCCTGGCCGATCCAATTAATGCAGAGGAAGGCGGGTGTGAATTATCCCTCCCTGCATCCAGCCTTGCCCCCTGCATGGAGCTGGGGGCTGGAAATTGCAGGATTTGCAGTAATTAAGGCAAATAGTTGGTTTTGTTTGGTTAGAAAAACAACCTGGTGCTGTTTGGAGAAGCCAGAAAAATCCTGGAAAAGGTTTTCCTTCCCGTTACCAGGAGTGGGGAAGGAGAAGTCGTTCCATGCAAAGCAGGGCTGGGCCCTCCCTGGGCTGGGCCCTCCCTGGGCTGGGACCGATCCCGGCTGGGAGGGAACGCACCGGAGCAGGTGTGGGGCTGCTCCTGCCTGACCCCAGTGGATCATCTCATTTTCCAGGGAATTTCATCTGGGATCCCCCACGGCTCCAGCAGAACTGAGCTGGGCTGCACTGGGTTGAACTGGGCCAAGTTGGGATGCACTGGGCCAAGCTGGGCTGAGCTGGGCTGAGCTGGACTGAGCTGGGATGCACTGGGATGCACTGGGATGAGCTGGGATGAGCAGGGATGCACTGGGATGAGCTGGGATGCACTGGGATGAGCTGGGATGCACTGGGCTGAGCTGGGATTCACCAGGTTAAACTGGGCTGAACTGGGATGCACTGGGATGCACTGGGATGCACTGGGCTGAGCTGGGATGCACTGGGATGCACTGGCTGAGCTGGGCTGAGCTGGGATGCACTGGGTTGAACTGGGCTGAACTGGGATGCACTGGGCTGAGCTGGGATGTGCTAGGCTGAGCTGGGCTGAGCTGGAATGTGCTGGGCTGAGCTGGGATGCACTGGGATGCACTGGGCTGAGCTGGGATTCACCAGGTTGAACTGGGCCGAGCTGGGATGCCCTGGGCTGGGGTGGGATGCCCTGGGCTGGGGTGGGATGCATGGGGTTGAGCTGGCCCAAGCTGAGATGCATCGGGTTGAACTCAGCTAAACTGGGATGCCCTGGGCTGAGCTGGGGTGTGCTGGGCTGAGCTGGGATGTGCTGGGTTCAGTTGACATGCCCTGGGCTGAGCTGGGATGAACTGGGAATCTCCATCCGGCGGGTGCCCATGGGTGACCTGGCACCACAAGGCCTGGGTGACCTGGCTGACCCCTTGGCCAGCACGGTGCCCTTTGGATCATCCCCGTTCCCCAGTCCACGGACGCTGATGGGATTGCTCTGTGGGGGGGCAGCTATGGATTTTGCCGTGCCCCTGGAGCTGCCCCTGGAGCTGGCCCTGGAATGAGGCTCTGCCAGGGCTCGCACCGCTGTCCCCGAGCTGGGAGGAACCTCCTGGAGAGCCCGGAAAGGCTTTTAGTGGCTTGGCTGGAGAGATGGAAACAAATGAAGTTGACAGACAAGTGTCCGGGTTTATGGCAGCGTCCGCTGACAGGAGGGAGATTGGCTGTCGGGGGCTTGATGGAGACGGATCCTGATGGGAGCAGGATGAGGAGATGGATAACCTTGATGGAGCTGCGGTGCGGGAGGATGCTCCGGCAGCATGATTCCAAAATCATTTGCTTTTTATTTGTTTTGGTTTAGGGTGGGAGGAGGGATGCTGAGCCCCACAGTCCGTGGAGCTTTTCCTAAACAGATTTGCTAAATAAATAATGAGGAGGATCCATATTTTATTTATATCCCACCTCTCCGTGTGGCGCTGGAGGTGTTTTACACTGGGCCGCTCCCTCCCTTTTAGCACGGACAAACTCCTAAGAGCTCGTGAGATGGAGATGGATTTACAGGGATATTTGGATGCTGAGCAGAAGGACAGGCAGCGGGATGTGCTGGAACTGCTCCTCCTGATGGACTTAATGGGCACCTTGGTGCTTTGTGAATCCAACTGGAAGTGTCTTTGCATCTGGAGGCACCTGAGGAATTCTGGTGGGAGCCAGCTCTGGCTCCGAGGGGCTCAGGGGGGGCTTATACACCTGGGAGGACACCCAGGGGACATTCCATGGTCCCTGGGGAGCAGGGTCTGGAGTCTCTCTGTGTTCACTCAGAGAAACAGTGAACACTTGTGAAACAGTTTTTGGACCCTGGGGGGACCTGGGGGGACTCTGGGAGCAGAGCAGGTCCTGTCCAGCAAGGACCAGCCCAAGGGGAGTGCCCTTGCTCAGGGATGTGACTCCAGGGCCGTGGGGTGTCCTGGCTTGGGGATGTGGCTCTGGCACCGTGGGGTGTCCTTGTTCAGGGATGTGGCTGAGTGGCACACCTGTGACCAAAAATTCCACGTACTCCCCAGAGTCTGTCCTCCCCAGAGCTGGACATGGCCCCACACAGCTTCAGGCCTCTGTGCTATTCCCATCACTGTTTTCCAGGATTTCGACAAAGCAGAGTGATCCCTTAACACAAATTATCGTTCAGTTTATCCTTATATCAGAGATGAAAAAATGTCCCTGCAGAGGGTGGGACTCTCCCTGCCACCATCTGTCTGTCTTTCCTTGGCACCTGTGGGTCGCAGGACACGTCCCTGTCCCCATCCCCATCCCTGTCCCCTCCAGTGCGAGCCCCTGCCTGCCCCTTCCCAACGTTTCCTGCCCACCGCCCCCCGGGCACCCCAAACCCCCCCATCAGCTCATCCCTTCCTCAGGGGAGCGCACCCCCAAACCTCCCTCCTGCTTCCAAAGCCCCCCCCCCCCCCCACGTGACTCCCCTTCCAAAATCCCAACCCCCAGCCAGTGAACCGCTCCCCTTTCCAAAGCCCCTCAGCCCACCCGGTGCGACCCCCGCCCCTTCCAAAGACCCCCCCCGCTGCTCTGACCCCCGCATCCAAACCCCTCCCAGCCCCCCCCCCTTTCCAAAGCCCCTCAGCCCACCCCGTGCGACCCCCGCCCCTTCCAAAGACCCCCCCACGGTCGCTGTGACCCCCCCTCCATGCAGACCCCCCCTCCCCCGGGTACCGGTCCGTTCCCCCTCCGCTGTGACCCCCCCCGTCAATGCAGACCCCCCCTCCCCCGGGTACCGGTCCGTTCCCCCTCCGGTGTGACCCCCCCCCCCTGCAGACCCCCCCTCCCCCCCGCAGGGGCGTGGCCGCGGGGGCGCGCGGGAGCCCCGCCCTGGGCGCGCGCGCGGCCGCCGGTGGCAACAATGTGTCAGAGGCGGGGCGGGGGCGGGGCGGGGGCGGGCCCGGTACCGGGGGCGGGCCCGGCGCGGGGGCGGTCCCGGGCGGGGGGCGCGGGGGGCGCGGGCGGCGGGCGCAGCATGGCGCGGCGGCACTGAGCGAGCGGCGGCCTCCCGGCCCGGCCTTTGTCTCTCCGGTGTCCCCCGGGGCGGAGCAGCCCGCGGCGGGGCCCGGGGCTGAGCCCGCAGGTGCGGCGGCAGCACCGGGGGCTCGGCACCGGGCGGCGGCGGCGGCGCCGCGGGGCTCGGAGGAACTTGGCCGAAGTTGGGCGCGGGAGGCGGTGGTGGGGGGGGCGGAAGGTTCCCGGTACCGGGGCGATCCCGGGGCGCCGCGGGAACCGGGCCGGTCCCCGCCGCCCGAGCGCGGGATGCGGCTGCCCCGGCGCCGCCGCACCGCGGCCGCCCCCGAGTCCCCCCGCTGACGGCGCCCGGGGCCGCGGGCGATGGTGAGGGCTGGGCGCCCGCCCGCCGCCGCCGCCGCCCGCCGCCCGCCCGCCGTCCCCGGCCGGCCCCAGGGCCCCGCCGCCCCCTGAAGCGGCCGGAGCCGCGCCCGCCGCCCGCCGGGACGATGGTGCGCTGCGGGGCGGCCGCGCTGCTCGCCGCGCTCCTCGGCGTCTGCGTCTGGACCGACGAGACCGGGAAAGTTATCTCGGACCGGTTCGCCGTCTACTGGAACCGGAGCAATCCCAGGTGAGGGGCGGCGGGGGCGGCCTCGGCGCCCGAGTTGCAGTCGGTGTTTCCCCCCCGTACACGCACCCGCTGCCGCCCGGTGACAGCGGCCGCCGCCGTCCGTGGCGGGTCGGGCCCCCCTCGAGCCCCCGGTGGGGTCCGGTGAACGGGCTGGGCGGCTCCGGGGAGGGGGGTGGTCCCCGGGGCTCCCTCCCCCGAAAGTTCCCGCGGGGCCCCGGGCGGAGCGTCCCCGGGGGCTGCGGCAGCGCCGGGAGCATCGCCGGGCGCGGGGCGCGTTCCCGGGGGCGGCGGGGGCTGCGGCTCGGCCCCCCCGGCCCCTCTGCGCCCAACTTCGGCGAAGTTCAAGTTCCTCCCCCCGCCACCCCGTCTCCCCCCGGTCCCTCCTCCGGGGATGAAGGTTCTGCGAAAAAAAAAATCCCGAAATCCGCTCAAAGCGGCGGGTGCGGCTGCGGGGGAGGCGGAAAGAACGATTTGGGGGGGAAATGGCAAAACGGGCCCGAGGGGGGCACGGGGCGTGCGGAGCCGGGATGGCCGGTCCTGCTGCTCCCGGGTCATTCCCATCCTGGAAGCGCGATCCCCACAGTTGGCTTCGTTTCCTGACTCCGGTTGGAATTTCGATTTTTCTGTGTGATTTTTCCCCACCAAGTGTTTTTTCTTTGGGGGCAAGAGTTTTGTTTCTGTCGTATTTCTTTGTTCGTGATTTTGAGGAGCCCAAAACTGCTGGTGAGTTGGAAGCGGGAAGAATCCTGCTCTGGGAATGTTCAGGTGGTTGGGACCCTCGGGACCCCCCACCCTCCCTGTTGGGGACACTCTTTGGGGTCTGAACGGGCCCGTTTGTGGGGATTCCTGTAAAAACAAACACCAGCCATCAAATCCTCATTTCCCCCAAAATTCCTCAAAGTTCTCCCAGGCCTGGCAGTGTCTGTGAGTGGCGAGGGATGAGCTTGGTGGGTGCAGCCCCTGTGGCTTTGGGCTGTCCTGTTTTCTGGGTCAAGCAGGGGCTTCTTTGTCCCCCTCAGTCCCTGTGTGACAAGTGGCCTGCAGGGGCACGGCGTGGCCTGGTCCTCGTCCCCAGGGCTGCCAGGGACGTCAGGCAGCTCCTCCAGCTCCGGGTGGCTCATCCCCTGCTGCCATCCATGGGGGGACCCTCGGTGCCACCTTCTCTCCCTCGATGCCACCAGTGCAGCTGGGTAAAGTTCCCGGCGGTTTTTCGGCGCTGGGACGTGCGCAGGGCCGAGAACCCTCAGCAGCACCTGGTGTCCATCCAACCTCCCCACGTCCCTTTGGGGGGACCCCTCGTGCCCCTCTGTCTGCCCCAAAATTGGGGCGAGCCCGTCCCTTTGTGCCTTGGTGGTGGTTCCTCGGCGGTGGTGCCTGCGTCGTGGGCCGCCTGCGGTGCATATGGATTTTATTATCTCCCTCACATTTTTGTGGGGGATTGTAAGAGCCAGGGAATTATTTTTTTTTTCCCTAATTTTGTTTCTTTTTTTTTTTTGTGCCCACTGCGAAGTTTTTGATTTTAGCTCCTGGTGCTCCCCCCCCCCCAAGCTCCCGCACTTTGTGTTTTTGTTCTCCCAAATGCCAAACATGTGTGAGGTGTGTGTCCCCCCGGTCCAACTCTGGCATCCCCGAGATCAGGGTGGTTGGGGCGGTGGCTGGGATTTGGCACCCAAAGCTTCCAATGGCTGGGATTTGGCGCCCAAAGGTTCTGACGTTCGGGGTTTGGCGCCCAGGGGTTCCCGGGGATGGGATTTGGCACCCAAGGGTTCCGACAGCGGTGCCAACAGCCAAAAGTGGCCACTGGTGACGGGCGTCCCGGGACCCAGCACCGCTGATGGCGTCGGCTCCATCCCCTTCGCCCCCTCGTAGAAGCCGCCGAGAATTTCTCCTCGAAAAATCCACGGTGGATCATTATTCCATATATATTTATACATCTCTAAATCTGCTGGTTGGCAGGGAAAATATTTTCGAGGAGGGGGGGGAAAAATAAAAATGGAGTGGAGGGAAGCGCGAGGGGCTGGGAGGGAAGAGCAGACAATGGCTGGTGGGTTCAGCAGGCACGTCCGCAGCGCCTGGCTCCGGGATGTGACCCAAATTTCCCCAATGTGGGAGCGCCCCGTGTCGCCAGCGCTCCCCGCCTGCGCCTTCGGCTCTCGGAATTCGAGGCAATTTATTAGGGGTTGCAAAGATTGAAATTGCCATTGAGTTTCCTGCTTATTCCCTTTTTGAACCCAGCGGTGGGTTTTATTTTTTCTCTGGAGTTACTACAAGACCGCCTCATTCTTAAAAATGAAGAAGAAATGTATTTCTGTGTTTTCTGATCTCTTGTTTTCATCTTGTTTTCATTCTTTTCTCCCCCCACCATCACCTCATTTAGTAAGGGGGAAATAAAAAGGGGTTTAAAAAAAAAAAAGGGGGGGAAAGACCCAAGGTTAAAATGTCCTGTTTGAACCCACAGACCTTCTCTGCCGCTAAATATTTTTCTTCAGGTTTATACAGCAATCTATATTTTAAAAAAGACAGGAATAAATCTCATGGTCGATATGATTTGCCCAGATTAGAATAATTCTATATTTCATAATTGGGGCTAAATTAAAAATAAGTGGTACCTCGGGATGCTGCAATTTCCCTGTTCTGGGGAGAGATTTAACCACTCGCTGTGGATTTACAAGGTTTATTTTTATTTTTAAACGGTTTTGTGAGGATGCGCTAGGAAAACGTTTGGCTGGATGGAACTCCTGGGTCATCCAGGAAAAAAATGAAGGATGATGAAGGTGGAATTATATAATAATGGGCAGTTTTGTTACCATGTGGAAGTGTGGGCTTTTGCTCCGTGGCACGTACGGGCGCTGCCGATGGTCGCTCTCCGGGTGTGGATCTGTTGGCCATGGCTGGGCCGGTCATGGGTGGATCCATTGGTCGTGTCCGGAGTGATGTGCCCATGGATGGGACCTTGGGGGTCCTCCCTGGTCCGGCACTGCGGGCAGGGGTCTGGCACGACACCCGGGGCTCTTCCCGCCGTCGCTCCGTGTTTTCCGGCTGGTGGTGCAGGAGCCGCTCACCCGTAGGGTTCCAGGGTGCATTTTCCTTGGGAGCCAACCAGGTCAGTTTGGGTGTGCTGGAGTGTCCAGCATCACCAGCGGCTTGGGGTGTCCCGTTTTGGCCCCCGTTGCCTCCCCACCACAGTGGGTTTAGGGTGGATGTCTCGGCACGCGGCACCGTGCGACAAAAATCAGGGATCTGGGAAAACCTCCGGGCCATGGGGGAAAGGGTCTGTGGGAAGGAGTGACCTGTCCTCAGAAGGTCCCCAGGCCTGTGTCCTGACCCAGGGTCTTGTGGCCGTGCTGGAAACCCCTGGGAGGCCAAGGGAGGACGAAGGGTTTGGGATTTGTTGCCGTCCCCGGCTCTGCCGACAGCCGGTGACGGGCAGGGAATCGTCATTCCTGAATGCTGGTCGGTGTTCCTGCAGCAATCCCGTGGTCACTGCCGTGTGCCTGGATCCACGGCAGGAATGTGCAGAGTGACAGGGGTTCTCCTCCCTCCGTGTGTGGCACAGATCCCCGGGACCGGGCGGGATCGTGCCCGTGGCCTGGTTTAACGCCGAGGTCACGGCGCTGCCTCCGAACGCTTCTTGTGCTGATTTCTGTATTATTTTTCGGTGTGGTTTGTGAGCACAGCTGGGATTTCTGTTCTGCTCCTCTGCACTCCCCAATCCCAGGATCGAGAACCAGAGAAATGGTTTCTGGCAGGGGGATTTACAAAGCCAGGTGATGCTCAGGGCCGGCGGTGGTGGCAGAGCAGGAGTTTTGGGGGAAAGGTGCCTCTGGCACAGGGCTGGTGGGGTTGAGGTGAGGGGGGCTCATCTTGGAGGGGATTTAGATCATGTTCCCAATCCCATTGCATTTCGTGCCCCTTTTTCCTGCATTCCCATCTCCTGGAGCTGCAGCCCTGGCGCCTGCCGGTTGCTGGTGCTTTGTCCGAGGCTGGAGCGCGGTGGCCGTGGCCAGGAAAGCCGTGGCTGTGACCCACTGACCACCCAAGCCAGGGCCAATTGCCCACCTGTGTGTCCTGAGGGGCTGTGGCCAGGCCGCTGGTGGCTGCATGTCCCACTTCCCCATCAAGGGAGTGAAGAGGATGCCACATCTGTTTTTCCCAGGGAATTTGGTGCTGCAGAAGGGTGGCCGAGCGAGAGGGCTCAGCTTGGGCGATCCCACCCGTGTCTCCATGTTGGATTGGGGCTGGATCCCAAAACCTCTGTGTCCTGGCTTTGGCTGGGACTTTTGGGGTCACCCTCATTGCTAGGTGTCCCCAGTTCTCTGTGTCTGCCCTCCCTGCTCCCATGGACATCATGCTGGGGCCCACATCAGCCCCTGAAAGAAACATGCCCCGTTTCCCCCTCGGAGTGATTTTAATGTGTATTTTAACCCTGGCACTCGGGCTGTTCCTGTATCACCATCGGGCCGAGTCCCCTCTCGGGGTGCCAGAGCAGCGCTGGGTGTTTGGGTGTGCCAGCGCCCGGCCTCGTCCTGTGCAATTCCTGCTCTTTGAGTTTTCCTCCTTCTGTTCTCCCTTTGTGCCGAGATCACTCCCAGCCCTTCCCACCCCTCTTTTCCAGCCCGTTAAGCCGTGTTAGCAATTCCTCACCAGCCCAGGGCTGCGGCGAGTGGTTAATGGAGAGCAGACACCACCGGGCCGGCGTCGCTGACAGGATTCTCTCTCCGTGCCCGTCTCCGTCTCCGCCTGTCCCTTTCCAGGGACCGCAATTACATTCCCTGCTGCTTGCACATTTGGTATCCAAATGCCGGCCATGCGCCGCATCCTAATGCGAGGATGGGCCGGGGGTGACGGAGCTGCCGGAGGGTCAGGCGGGCCCCAGAATCCCCCCTGGACCCTGGGGTGTCCTGGTCGGGGGGGACACGCAGAGGGTGGGCAGTGGGAGCAGTGCAGGGGGTGAGAGATGCCCTGGGGTACCATGGAAAGCTTTGAAAGTGCTGCTGTTTAAAGAAAGATGCATGCATTTTTATAGATTTATATATATTTACATACAAATATATTTATATCTGTTATATAAATTATCTATTTATTTACATATGTGGGTGTTTATTCACCCCCCCCAACCCCCCCACATAAATACACTTTACACACACAAATAATCCAGTGCCAAAAATTGCCCTGTCTGGCAATGCTGTGCCACCCCTGTGTGACATTCCCCTGGAATTCCTACCTGGGGGCTGCAGGATGCAGCTGGCTGCGGGTTTACCTGGCTCCAGGGCTGTCTGGCTGTGTCCATCCCAGTGCCACATCAGGAGCTGGCTGGAGCCATACCTGCCTGTGCCTGACAAGGTTCAGCTGCTGGGTTGGCTGGAAAATTGCAGCAATTGTTCCTTAAATAGCTCCTCGTTCCTGATGGTGACAATTTCGGTTCTTTTGTGTTAGATATTAATCGTGATTTCTGAGGCTCCGTTTTGATCCAAGCTGGTTTTCCCCACTTGGGGCAGGGATCCTGCCCCGCTTCCTTGGATTTAATGGGATTTATGGAAGGCGAGCAGCTCGGAGCACTGTTACCTGCAGCCCCTAAGAGGTGTTTCAGTTCCTTTTCCCCCTTTGCCATGACCCAGTGCTCATCCCGATGTCCGCTCGCTTCCCTCTGCTTGGAGATCCATCCCAAAAGCAGGGCCGGGCCCTGTTTGGCCTCTGCAAGTGCAGGGGGGGAAGCACCATGCTCTGAGGGTTCAGGCTGCATTATGGCTGGGGATCAAGATCTTGGAGCTCTTTCCCAGTCCAAGCGATTCCATGATTCTCCAGAGCTGCAGAAGTGTTTGGGTTAGCCGGTGGCCGCTTTGGCCTTTGCCGGGTGAATTCCAGAGGCATTTTTGAAGCCCTCCCCGAAGCCAGGGCTGTGTTTAGGAGTATCTGTGCTTCCAAACTCTTTGCCACCAGCCCAGCCCTTCTGGATTTGGGGACCCCGTGGCTGTTCCCACTGGCTGGCCGGGAGCCGTGTTGGGGAAATGGCGCCCATGGGCTCTGGGATGCGCCAAGGCTGGTTTGATCCCGGCAGGAACAGCGGGAAGGGACGAAGCTGAGAGCAGGGCAGTCGGATGGAGCCCCGGCCGTGTCCCTGCTCCGTCCTGCCTTGTTCCCGGGTGGTCACAGTGTTGTTATTTATTTATTTCTCCTCCCTCTTTCCCCCTTGGCTTGTTGCTGCCGCTGTGCCTGGGCTGCTAAAGAGCTTCCCATTGTTCCGCAGCTAATTACCTCCTAATGAGGCTCCCGGCTCAAAAGAGCGGAGCGGGGGGGCTGGGGGGGGGGGGTGTGAGTGGGCTGTGCTGGGAGGGGGCGAGGGCAGGACTGGGGTCACCACCGGGGTCACCCGGTGGCTTCAGCTGTGCTGCCCGACGGTGTGAATTGGGGCTGGTGCTGGGGAGATGCACGGCCATGGAGCTGCCAGCCTGAAGCTTCATCCCAAAGGGTGGCTGGGAAGTGGTTTTGCCAAAATTTTCTTGTTGAGCCCCAAACCCGTGGAGAAATCAAAGCCCTGTGGATTTTGGCAAGTCGGGGTGGTGCTGGTGCTCGGAGCCTGGGAGCGTTCCCGGCATTTCCCTCGGTGTGACACCTCCCCGCCAGCCCCGTCTGGTGTCACCTTTAGGGCACATCCTTCATTTTGAGCCAGGATGATGGGAGAGGGATTCAGAAACAGGGATTTAGACTATTTTTTTTTTTTAATTCCTCCCCTTCCAAATTATTCCCCCCTTCCCATGTTTGCTTCCCAGCGGAGCAGCGAGTGATGCCGCTGCTGGGAGAGGAGCAGCCACAGGGCTGAACCATGTCCTGGTGGGGCTGTGCTGTGGTGGGATCCCATGGGATCCACATGTGCCGTGGTGGGACCCTTTGGGATACACCTGTGCTGGGCTGGGATCCCATGGGATAAACTTACGACACGGTGGGATCCTGTGGGATTCATCCCTACGCTCCCTCAGCACATCGCTTCTTCCCGACCTCCCAGTTTTCCTCTTTCCTTGGTGTTTCCAGCTTCTCTGGCCTTGTTTTGTGGGATTTTCCCGTTTCTCCCTGCAGCTGTGAACTTCCAAGCACACTCATGGATCTGTGCAAACGCTGGAGCTGCCCGTGCCAGGTCGATCCCACTAAACACCATCCCGGTGCTGGATCCGGAGCCGCCGCTCCCGGTGGATGCCAGTTCCAGTATTCCCACCACCAGTTTTCCCACCACCGTTATTCCCACCACCAGTATTCCCACCTCCAATGTTCCCATCACCAGTATTCCCACCATTGATATTCCACCACCAGTATTCCCACCACCGTTATTCCCACCACCAGTAGTCCCACCACTGATATTCCACCACCAGTATTCCCACCCCTGGCATTCCCACTGCTCTGCCGAAGCGTTCCCGGGATCCGCAGAGTTTCACACCATCACTCGATACCTTTTTTTTGTTCGACTCCAGGAATGGACTCTTTATTTCAGCTCCTTCTCCACCGGCCCCGAAGTCCCCCAGGAATCCAACTCTGGATTTCGGATCTTTTGTGCCAAACCCAAACCTCTCTCGGCTTCGATTCCCAGCGCCGCTGACTTCGGGAAAAAATGGGAATAAATGGTTGTGGGGGCTTTTAATGACTGGGAATGGGGAAGCCCCATCCCATCCCCAGCTTCCTCCTCCTGCCACATCCCAATTGCCTCCTCCATCTATTTCTTTGGTGTTTGGCTGAATTTCCCTGGAAATATTTTGCCGTTTCCCCCAGTGCAACCAAGTTTTGTCAGATTTTTTTTTTTCTATCTGCGGAAGAGGAGGAATTATCCGTCTCGGTTTATTTTTCCTTGAACATTACACGGGAGCAAAACTCACCCATGTGCTGGGAAAGAGATAAAGTGTTTAGACAGCAAATACAAATATTCCAGAGCACTCAGCCCGGCTACAGCTATTCCTGCCAGGATTCTGGATTCCATGCCATGTCTTCCAGGGGGGTTTTATTTAGACTGTCTCTCTTTTTTTTTTTTATTATTTATCAAAAACCCTATTTATATTTGCAGTAAAATAAAATCAGCCTGACCCTGTAGAGAACTCGAAAAATCCCAATTCTTTCCTTTTCCAATCCTGTTTCCACTGAGGAAAGAAAGCCCCTGAACCTCGTGCCCTGCACAAAATTCAACCGCGACGGGATTATTTCAGCGGCTGAGCTTCTCCGCAGGCGCTGGGACGGTGCCGGCTCCGCGTGTCCCCCCTAAAAATCGGGATACAGGGAAGCTCCTGCAGAGGTGGGGATGGAGCTGGGGCCCCCAGGGTCTTCCCATGGAATTTTGGGGGCACAGGCTCCCTTGTGCCGCAGGTTCTGACTGCGCGCGGAGCCCTCGAAAAGGGGTGTATTATTTTGATTTTATTTTAATATTCAGTGATGGATAGGCTTCCGCTGCTCCTCGGGAGCATCCCAGTCTCCCGTCAATGTCCCAAGCCCCACTGGGGACCCCGCGGGTGTCATTGTCACCCTGGTGCCGGGCACGGGTGCCGTCAGGAGCTGAGGAAGCTCTTTCCCAGCCAGCTCGATAATCCCAATTATTATCTGGATTCTCGATCAGGGTTGCTTATTAAACTTGGCACCGCTGGCTTTGCCGTTCCGGCCGCCTGCCTCAGCAGAGGGATTTATCTCCTGCCGACGCGGGAAGGAAATTGAGTGGAAAAACGCGGGGCAGAGCCCCCCGGGACGGCGGGGAGGGCCAGGGGTACCCGGATTCCGAAGGGTCGGGAGATGCTGGCACAGCCCCAGCGGTGCTGGGTTGGGTTGGTGGAGCTGCCTGGGCCGTGTCCGTGTGTCCGTTTCCATCGCTCTGTCCCCACCCTGTGCTGGCGAAGCCGCCCTGTTCTGGGATGGGCGTTTTTATTCCAAGGTTATTTTGGAATGGTTGGTGCTTTTATACAATACAACAGCCGTTTTTTTCCCTTTTCCCCGAAATCTAAAGGACCTTTTGTCAGCCCTTCTCCCCCTGCACCTCAGGACTATCAGCTTTGTCCAAATCCAGGTCTTTCCGCTGGAATTCCACAAACCTTCCTGGTTTGCTCACCGACCCCTTCTTCTTACATTGTGCCCACAAATTGCGTTTTATTTTTACCCAACACTGCACTGGAGCTGCCTGAGCCAGGGCTGATGTGCCGACCCTTCCAAAGGAGCTTTTTTCCAAATTCTGCCCTATTCTCGGCACCGACTGAGCAGGGCATCCAGGAGAGTGGGGTGGGAGGGAGGAGAGGTGCTAGAGGGAAAAGATTCTCTCCTGGAGCATTTCCCTCCCTCCTGGTGTTTGGATGTTTCAATTTTCCCGTTTCTCTGCTCTGCTTTTTCCTGCATTTCCATCATTTTTCTGCATTTTAAAAAACCTGTACGAATCCTGTAACTGGAATTCCCTCTCTTTGTGTGTCCGGCTGCTCTCCCACCCCTGGGTGAGCTCCTGGGATCCCCATTTTAGGGTGGGGACTCTCCCCCATCCCCTCCCCATGCTGCTGCTGGGGGATTTGGGTGAGGGCTGGGTCGGCTGCAAAATCCTTTATTTGGGAAATTGCTGTTATCCTGAACCTTGCAAGGTTCTTCCCTCGGGAGCAGCCTCATGCTCCAGGGCTTGGTGTCGATCTTGGGAACGCTCCAGGCTCTCTCCTTGGCTTTTTCAAGATCTTTTGTGCTGGGTGGTTGGGAGAATCTGCTGCTCTCTGGCTCTGGCTGAGGGACTCGGGGTGGAGCCGTGGCCCTGCCGGGCTGTGCCTGTGACTGTCCCAGTGACCGTCCCGTTGTTGATCCGCCGTCGGCTACGGCACTGGCACACGGGAATCCTGGCACCCATCCCGGCTGCAAATGCTGGTCAAAATGGTGCTCCTGTGTCGTTTCCAACAGAGAATCCAAACCTGTCTGGAATAGAAATGGCTTCTGGCTCCGAGCTCCGTCCACGTCTCCGTTGGATCACCACAGGGTCGCGGGGATTGGTTTGGCCAGAGCCGCGCGGGTGCCGCGTCCTGTGGAACACCGGGATCATGTGCCCCGCCACGGCCCTGGCGTTGCTCCCGACCCTTTGAGGGGGGTCTAATGGCTAAATTGGAAGAGTTGGAAGCAGGTTTGGGAGCAGGGATTGCTTTTGCAGGGTGTGTGCTCCGGAGGCAGCATCCAGCCCAACCAGTGCCGGCCTTCCCAATGCTCATTGCCGCGAGCGGCCTTCAGCTCGGACCGGCTCCCGGCTTTCCCTGCCTGCTCCTCCTGGCATTCCCAACTTTCCCCTCTCCGTGATGGTTCCTGGGGTCAGCGAACCTCAGTTCCAGCCACCCAACCGCTGCCTTTCCTGGCTCATCCTGCTGCCATCTGCAGTTCTCCATTGTTCCTTGGCTCTTCCCGACATTGGGATGCGGCGTGCCGGCAGTGGGGGAATGTCCGGGGCTCAGTGTCGCAGCCAGGATCTGGACTCCAGGAAAATCTGGACTCCATTTCCAAGCTGAGTAATGATAACCATAAATCATAACGTTGTCTTTTATGATAGAAAGCTTTGGATCGGGAGCAGGGACTCTCGTCCTGCAAGCTGGGGGTGATCCTGGATCCGGCTTCCAGCTCATTATTCGGAGACAAATGGCTTCTCCCTCCCTCAGCCTCAGTTTCTCCATGGCTAAGGTGAGGATCGCTGCCAGGGGCTAAATTAGGGAATTAATGTTGGTGGAGTGATTGAGAGATGGAGAAGGACGTGGCTCTCCCAGCGCCATGTCCTGCTGCACAGCGCGTCCGCCCGCTCCGGGACTGGATGTGGGAATTTCAGAGGGGAGCAGGGGGAGGATGTCGGCAGGGGAGTTCCTTGTTCGTGTCCACGGAGCCCAGGGCTCCATGAGGAGGGACTGGAGCCCCCCCAGCTCTTTCCACACTGGTTTGGGGTCTGTGTGGGGACACGGTGGCTCACATCTGTGGCTGATTCCGGTGTGCATCCCACATCCAGGTGGTTTGGCAGCGCCAGAGCCCAATTCATTCCGGCCTCTTCCCAGCGTGTCCCTTGCTGCCCCAGAATCCCGGTGTCCCCGAGACCCCATTCCCATGGGAGGGGAATCCAGCTGGATGGATTTTTGTGACTTTTTTATATTTTTCCTTAAACGTTGCAATATTTATTCCACCTTATAAATCACTCCCTTGCTCCAGTTGGAGGGAAGATTTATGGGTGCAGGTGGGAGGAACGCCGCCCTCGAGATCGACCCGCTGGAGTGGTTTTGTGGAGATGGTCACAGCAGCAATTCTGGCCAGGGGACAGGGCTCCAGCTGGGAATCCTGCCTGGGGATGGGGTGGGAGCAGGGATGGACCCGTCTGGGATGGCCTCGGGTTGGCACATCTCTGCTGCCACTCGGGGTTTTCTCCGGGCTGGAAAGTGGCACCAACAGGATGGACCCCAAACCATTGCTGGGGGACAACTGAAAAAGGGCTTCCAAAGCCTTTTCTAAGTCCCTCAAAGGTTTGTTTCAAGCAAGGGCTTGCTTTCCTACTGTGTCACGCTGGGGCCATGGGAATGTCACTGGGGACACGGGAATGTCAGTAGGAGGCTGCTGCCGACGATGACCCCGGGGTGAGGGGGCTGAGGGTCTTGGGGTGCGTGGTGAGGGTGGGGATGCTCAGCCCTGGGGAGACCCAGCCGGGGCTCTCCCTGCTCCCTGGGGGCCAGGCCAGCTCCGGGGGGGATTTTCCCTGCGCCAGCGCTGCCCGCAGCAGCACAAACGAACCAAGTAATTGGCAACATGGAAATATTTTGTGCTCATTAAGCAGTGGGAAGCGGTGGGTGAGGAAGCGGCGGGTGAGGAGTCCGGGTCCTCTGGCGGGGTTCTCCTGCGGTGTCCTCCAGAGCCGTGTTCTCCAGTGGCACTCCCGGTGACCCAGGGCAGGGAGCACGGAGTGGGAGCACCCTGGGGTGGGGGGCTGGCAGTGGGAAGGAGCTGAAGGAGCCAGATCCCAACACTGCCCAGCCAGGAGCTCCATGTACTGGGGACAATGACAAACCAGGGGAGCAGGGGGATCCGGGCTGCTGTACAGGGACATTTGGGAGAACCCCCGAGTTCTCTCAATTCCCATCAATCCCACGGATTAAAACTTGAAACATCAGATCTCAGTGGCTGCCTTGGAGCTCCCCAGCCCCAGCACTGCAGATTCCCAGGAGCAGCACCGAGGGGAGCCCAGGGGGCTCCACATTCCCTCCACTCCCAGCAGTGGAAGCGGGGGGCGATCCCTGAGGATCCCGTCCCTGTTCAGGGGGTCCCGGAGGGGTTCCCCACCATCCTCAGCGTGAGCACGTGCCGGCGGTGCCGGGGCTCTGGCGTCGTCCCCGGCGTGACGCGGGGAGCCCAGCGGTGCTGCAGGCGGGGGAAGCTTTATGGCTGTAGTTAAAGTGACTTTATGATATTGTATCTGAACAATTGCCGGCTATTATCCGGATCGATGCCGCGGGATTGAGACGCTGGTTGATAACCCAGGCAGGGCTCTAATCGTTTTTAAACCACGCAGGGTCGGTGGGGCTTTCCATAAAACCCCTCGGTGGTTTCTGTTTTCACTCCCTGCCCCTGGGTCTGGTGGGTTTTTTCCCCAGGATGTCCCTTTTTTCCCCAGGGTGTCCCTTTGGGGTTACAGGTCCTGCTTTGTCCCTCTCCACCCTGCCCTGGGTGGGGATCAGGATGCTGGGACCTGGCTCGGGATGCTGGAATCCAGCATTCCCGGGCTCCAGGGTGCTCAGCACTGCTGGGTCCTGCCCTGCTGAGGAGCAAGGTGCAGATTTTGGGAACCTGTTCCCACCTTTGCCTGGCTCGCAGCGACCTTGGGCGAGTCACGTCACCTCCGCGCGCTTGGTTTTCTGCAGCTGTGAAACGAGGACAATGATACCTTTCCCACCTCGCAGAGGGGTTGGGAGGCTTAATTAGTTAATGTTCGTAAAGTGCTTTGAGGATTAATTAATATTGTGACTCTAATTTTTTCCGATGGCGAAACGCCACTTAAATATCTCCGCTCTGGTTCCTTCCTCCCTGACCCTATAAAGCAAATCCACCCGAGAACGTCACTGGTCTCTGCAGGAGCCGTGCGGCCCTGTCCCTGCCAGGTGTCACCTTCCCAGTGCTGAACTGGGAGGCACTGGTGCAGGAGCACTGCTCAGGGGGTGTCCCAGAGCGTGGGGTGCAGCTCTGCATCCCGGCTCTCCAGCGTGTCCACCTGGGTCTGATGCTCCTTGGCTAGGCTTTCCCTGCCAGGAGCCATTCCTGTTTTGGGATTAAGCCACTGTCACCTCCTGTGACACTGCCCATCCCTGGCAACCTCGACCTGCTCAGAGGCTTCCGTGGGAAACCACCCCCAGCAAATCCCATGTCCTGTGTCTGATCCCATCCAGCATTTTGGGGGCTGCTGGGCTGGAAGGGGGCTGTGGGGCCTGGCTGGGGGGTGGCCAGTCCCTGGTGGGTTGGGGACACTGTGCTGGGCATGATCCAAAGCTCTGGGCGGCCGTTGGCAGCACAATCCTGGCTTTCCTGGTGGAAAGAAGCCGTTGGGATCACACCTGGCTGGGACACGGCTGGCGGGCGGGCGGGCAGCTCCAGTGTCCCCATTCCCGTGTGCCATTATGGGCAGCTTTGGTTTCCTCCAAGGTGGTTTCTCAGCGGTGGCTCTGCTCCGCTGTGCTCTCCTGCTGCAGGTGAGCGCAGAGCAGACAGGGACAGCGGAGGGTCCCTGCCATGGCAGTGCCATCCCCAGCCTCTCGAGGTGTGATTCCCAGGATGAGCTCAGCTCCGGTGCTGAAGGTCTTGGGTCAGCAGCAGTGGGAGGTTTCCTGCTGGGAGCAGCCAGGGGAAGAGCTGGGTGTGTGTCCCAGCTCTGGGTGACCCGAGAGATCCCGGCCTCTGGCTCTGGCACAAACCAGGGGTGCTTGGCCCTGCTGGAGAGGTGGGAATTTCGGGAGGGGCTGGTGAAGGGAGCAGGAGGGGGGATGGTCCCAGGCGGGATGGGCTGGGGGCACACGATGGAGCCCTGGGGCTGGAGAACCAGGGACAACAGGAGAATTCCCAGTTGTGGAGCCCTGGAGGGAACTGGGACCTGCCATGGAGAGAGGAAGAAGAGGAGGCAGGTCTGGAGGGAGCCACAATCCTCTTCCCTGGAGCTGCTGGGTGGAGCTGGAGGAGAAGGAGCATCTGGGCTGGGAGAGGATGAGCTGGGAGGGTCCAGCCATGGTTGATGGCTCCTGGTCCTGTCCCTGGTCAAGGGTTCCTGTCCCTGCTTGTCACCAAGCTCTGTTGGTGGAAGGAGAGGCGCATGCAGGGTCTCAGTCCACGGGGTGTGGGACAGGACACTCCGGCGTCAGCGTCCCCATGCCTGGGCCCTGCTCCGTGCCGTTAATGACATCCTGGCAATTAAACTGGAACTAATGCAACGATAAAAATAACCTGCTGTCCTTCTGCAGCGCCACATCCCACAAGCTCAGAGGTGTTTAAAAACCCATTTAACGCCAGATCCTGGGCGTGGGGTGCCCGGGGTGGCGCCGGGATCTGCGTGGCCACGACTGGGTTTCCCAGCCCAGACCCAGGCCTGGCCCTCTGCAAGGTGTGAAACCCCCAGTTCCCTCCAGTGCAGAGACTGGTTTACCAACTACCACGTTTTAAGTAATCTAAATTACATGAATATTTTATTTTTCTTCTTTCTAGAGTTGTGCAATTCCCAGGGGTTGGTTTTCATGCTTTTCTCCGTAATGGAGGAGCAGGAACGCATTCTTTTAATGGTAATTGAGATTCTTGCATCCTCGAGGACTTGGGAGCTGGATGGGCTTTAAATAATGGGAGAGGGGAGGAATTTGGGTTCTGGCTTCTCCAAAGGGTTTTTGAGGTTTTTAGGTGGTTTTCCTCGCTCTTGTGGTGGGGCCAGAAAGCTGTGTCTCCATCCCACTGCCCTGGCAACCCTCCCCAAAGCAGGAGATGTCTTGAGGTGGTGACAGGGACCTGTGGGTGTGGTGTCCTTTGGGAGACCTCTTGGGAATGGTGTTGGGGGTGACCCGTGCCATGCACCCCATTGTTGGAGCCGCCTGTCAGCCCTTCCCCAACCCATGTGCGCCCAGCTATTGGAGCTGGGTCCTGCCTTCCTGAGGTTTGGGGTTTTTTATGGCTTTGTTGCCCTCTGACTGGCATGGTGAGTGCCCAGTCCAGAGAACACCCATCCTGGTGGGCACCCACCCCTGTTCTCCTGCAGGGAGTTCTCGTGGAGTGTGGGAGGGGTGGCTGTCCCTCCTTCGCCGTGCATGGAAGCGGGGTGGTTTTTGAAGGGAATGAGTGGGATGAGGATGAGCAGGGGATGGAGTGTGGCTGTGCCAGCCCGGGGATCCTGTCACTGTGAGCACCCAAATGCCAAGTGCAGAGCGTCACAGCAGAGCTGGCATTGCCACCCCGTCCCCTCCCGCTCTGCCTGGTCCCTCTGCTGCCTGTGCCGTGCCAGGATGGTGGTGCCCAGTGGAGGGCACCACTCCATTCTGGCCAGAGCTGGTCCCCACCAAGGCCCTGTGGGGCGGTGGAAGGGGCTGCCGAGATGGGGGAAGCGGTTTCCGGCTGCTGGGGGAAACATCTGGATCCAATTCCCTCTCCACGTGCAGCCAGCCAGGCTGGACCCACTCCCTCCTCACGGCATGACAGGAGCAGTTTTGCTGCAGAGGGACACGGCGGGTCCCTGTCCTGGCCTTGGGAGCCCCATACAAAGTCCACTCCTTAGTGGGAGCCCCAGCACGGCATCCTCGTCCCAGCAGGAGCTCCAGCACTGCATCCCCATCCCACTGGGAGCCTGCCCCCTGCATCCCCATCCCAGTGGGAGCCTGGCCACTGCATCCCCATGCCAGCAGGGACCCCACCACTGCATCACCATGCCAGCAGGGACCCCACCACTGCACCCTGATCCCAGCAGGAACCCCACCAGTGCATCCCTATCCCAGCAGGGACCCCACCACTGCACCCTGATCCCAGCAGGGACCCCACCAGTGCATCCCCATCCCAGTAGGGACCTCACCACTGCACCCTGAACCCAGCAGGGACCCCACCACTGCATCCCCATGCCAGCAGGGACCCCACCACTGCACCCTGAACCCAGCAGGGACCCCACCACTGCATCCCCATGCCAGCAGGGACCCCACCACTGCACCCTGAACCCAGCAGGGACCCCACCACTGCATCCCCATCCCAGCAGGGACCCCACCACTGCATTCCCATCCCAACAGGAACCCTATTGCTGCATCCCCATGCCAGCAGGGACCCCACCGCTGCGTCCCCATCCCCGTGGCACCCCTGCCATCCTGCCCTGGAGCTCCCACGTCCCGCTGCCATCTCTGGGGGCTGCCGGTGCCCGTCCCCAGCGTGCTGCCACCCCGGGCGGGGGCGGGGGGAGCTGCTGCCCGCCGAGCCTTTTGTCAGCCTCAGAGAAGTTGACCTTGAAGCGCGCTGGCAGAGCCCTGCAGCTTAATCGTGTTAGAGGTGTCTGACTGCGGCTCGCGCGGCTCTACCTGAGCGGCATCAGCAAGGGGGACGCGGCGGGCTCGCCGCCCCGGCTCAATAATTGATGCGTTTTTCTCAGCTCCCCCTTCCGTGAAAGGAAACCCAAGTGCTGGGTGGATGGCAGGGCTGGGAAGATGGCAGGAGCGAGAGGATGGCAGTCTTGGGGTGGAGGGTTGGGATAGGAGGGTGACAGGAATAGGGGGATGGCAGTGCTGGGAGGATGGCAAGATTTGGGAGGATGGCAGTGCTGGGAGGATGGCAGTGTTGGGAGGATGGCAGGACCAGGAGGATGGCAGTGCTGGGAGGATGGCAGTATTGGGAGGATGGCAGGAATAGCAGGATGGCAGTGGTGGGAGGATGGCAGGACCAGGAGGATGGCAGTGCTGGGAGGATGGTGGGATAGGGAGGATGGTGGGATAGGGAGGATGGCAGGAATAGCAAGATGGAAGTACTGGAAGGATGGCAGTGCTGGGAGGATGGCAGTGCTGGGAGGATGGCAGTGTTGGGAGGATGGCAGGACCAGGAGGATGGCAGTGCTGGGAGGATGGCAGTGCTGGAAGGATGGCAGTGTTGGGAGGATGGCAGTGCTGGGAGGATGGCAGGACCAGGAGGATGGCAGGACCAGGAGGATGGCAGTGGCAGTGACGTGGGATGGGAATGGGGATGGTGAGGGGCTGGGTTCCGTGTGGATGCTCCGGGATGCCATCCTGGGGTCACCCCGCTGTGGATGGGGATGTGCCAAGGGTACTCTGTGGTGGTGGGGAGACACGTGGAGTTGGGAGCAGCCCCTTGGGTGCCCTCCTGCTCTGCCCAGCTTCCTCCCCATGAGAAGACCCCAGGCATCACGTTTCCACCCGCTTTTTTTAGGAATCTGCAGAAACTCTCAAACCGTGCATCCTCGTGGAAGCACCCAGCAACCTCACACCCAGCACCTCCCTTTTCCCGTGAGCACCTCCTGCCCCAGAGCCTGGCACAGCCCCCTCAGTGCCCCCAGCCAGCCCACTGGCTCTCCCCTGCTCCCACCTGGATCCCTGTCACCCTCGGTGACCCTGGACCTCACGGTGGGGACACCGGCCCTGGGTGCCCCCCGGCTCAGCCCCTTCACGCCGGGCAGAGTTGTTTTGCTTCCATACAACCCTTCCTCCCTGCCTCCCCCTTTTTCCCCCCTTTCCCCTCTTAGCCAAGCGCACAGGGAAGGGGAGAGATTTTAACCTTCTGCCTGGAACCAATTAAAAAGGTCTTTCCACAGAGACGAAAGTGCTCGTGCACCTTTGTGTGCTGCGAGCGGGGGGAAGAAAGCAGAGGCGGCCTTTGAAGGGGGGATGAGGTCCCTCCGCTGGGACCCCTCCGGGCTTTCAAAGCCTGCGTTATTTCTTTATTTTTAAATAGCCAAATTAAAGTGCCTCCCGCTTCCTCCCCTCCCCGTTTGTGCGGCAGCACGTGGCCCCCACCAGCTGCAGGCACAGGCGGGTCCCGTTTGGGGTGTTCTGGGCACCAGGAGGGCTCAGGGCATAGCCCTAAACCCAGCCGGGACCCCTCTGGGATGGGGCAGAGCATCCCTCCTTCCTGCAGAGGTGCTGGCAGGGTGGTGTTGAGGGGGTTCTGGCTGAGTTGGGGGGGCACACTGCACCCCAGACCAGAGCAGCCCCCTGCTCGTCTCAGCGCAGCCCCTCACTCACCCGGGCAGCCCCTGACTCACCTCAGCAGAGCCCCATGAGCGGGGCAGCCCCCCCATCACCAGGGCAGCCCCCTCTCACCCAGCAGAGCCCCCCCTCACCCATCCCAGCCCCCCCTGCCGCCCCTTGAACCCAACCAGCCGAACGCATGAGTGGCTTTCTTCAAAGCCCACCCCCCGAGCCCCGCGCCCCCCCTGCCCAGCCCCGTAAGCCCCCGCTGAAAGGGCCGCAGAACAAAGCACAGGAAGGGATTCCGGTGGTTTCCGCACGGACCTGAATGTGGAGTCGCTCAATGGAAGAGGAGCCAGGACGCGCCGGCGCTTTTCATCCCCGCATCCCGCTCCGGCCGCGGGGGCGCGAACCGAGCGCTGCCTCCCCGAGCCCCCGGCTCCTTGCTCCTTTATTTTTTAATTTTTTTTTTTTTTTATATAGTAGTCTCAGATTTATTTTTCCACAGTGTAATTCTGAAAGACAGCGCAGATGAATTATTCATTCCCCCTCTCCGCCTTTGCATACAATCCCTGCCGGGGAGAGGGGCCGTGGCGAATGCGTTTGTGTGCAGGGCTGGGCCAAGGGGAATGGCAATCGATGGTTGAGGTTTAGATGGGGGGCATTGGGTGATTTTTGGGGCTCGAGCACGTGGGATGAGGCCAGGAAGTTTCTAGTGGGGAATTGTTTCTTTCCCAAAGCTGCCACGGAGTGCAGGGTCCTGGGGTGTGGGGGCTGGTGGGTGACCCCAGGCTCTGAGTGTTGGATTTGGGTCTTGTGTGCATCTGGAGGGCTCCAGGGTGGGCACCGTGGTCCTGGCTTCACCCCTCACCCACTCATGATTCTGGGTGAAAAGAGGGGGAGAAGTAAAAAAAAAAGTACCTTTTTTCCCTAAATTTCTCCTAAATGAAATGCTCCTTTAACTCGACCTGGGGTGTGAAGCCAGGCTGAGGAGCAGGAGGGATTCTTCAAAGAGCAGGATGGCTTTGGAGACCTGTGGCTGGTGCTGCCTTCATCCCCGGCCTGCCACCCTCTTCATCCCCATCCTGCCATTCTCTTCATCCCCATCCTGCCACCCTCTTCATCCCTGTCCTGCCACTCCTTTCATCCCCATCCTGCCACTCCCTTCATCCCCGTCCTGCCGCTCCCTTCATCCCTGTCCTGCCATCCTCTTCATCCCCGTCCTGCCATCCTCTTCATCCCTGTCTTGCACCCTCATCACTCCAGAAGAATATCCCCCCTTGTGTACCCCCAGAACCCCCACTCTGTGCCCCTCCCTGGGGACACAAGGACAGCTGGTGCCACCACGGACCCCTGGCATGGCCATGCCCGGACCTTGGAGCTGGCTGCCAAAACCTGACAGGGGAAAAAGGAGGTGAAGCGAGGGGAGGGGGGATAAGGGGGTGAATCTGTGCGAGGGGAGGCAGCCCCCCGGGCAGAGCTTTAATCTGATTAGTCTTGGAGTGAATGGATGGAGTGAAAAGGCTTAAACCCCAGAGAAAGGAGAGGGGAGGATGGGGCCACTGAGAAGTGAAGACCCCGGCCGGTTCCACCAAATCGGGTCAAATTTGGCCGGTGGGACACAAGGGGAAGGAATAAGAGGGGAAGAGTCAGGCGAGGAAATCAGCGCGGATCTGCTGGCACTGTGACCTCACAGGGGCCGTCGGGCTCTGTGCCTCTTTGCCCCCCTTTCCTTCCCTTCCTGAGGCGGATGTGCCAGGGAGGAGCCCCCTCGCTGCTGGCTGTGTCACCTGGAATGGCGACAAGGAGCCGCTGCGTGCCGGGGGAGCTCCGGGAGCCTGCGGTGGCCCGGGGCTGAAGCGAAGGGCTGCCGGGGGGATGCTCCCCTCGGCGGGGGTGGCCGCCTTCCCCTGCATCCCCTCCGCACCCGATCGATGGCGGCCCCGATCGATGGGCGCTTCCCTGCGGGCGAGGGGCGGTGCTGCCCGGCCGGGCAGGAGAAATGGCTTTTCACAGAGCCTGCAGCGGGATCCGCCATCGATCTCTGGTGCCTCGTCAGAGATCAATTAGGCCGGTCATTAGCCGTGCCCAGAGCGCTGGGCTGGGAGGGGAGAAGGGAAATGCCAGGCTGGCAGAGGGTGCCCGCGGGCACGGGATGCTCGGGAGCTGCCCAGCTCGCACATCCCGCCCTGCACATCCACAGACCTTTCCCTGCCTCAGTTTCCCCGATCAGAACTGAGGTAAAAGCTGCTCCAGCATGACTGACAGTCTGGCGATTGTCCCGGGGCTGTGAGAGCCTCGTGGCTGGGCTGTTCCTGGCTCATCCTCCTGATGGAAATGTTTGTTTATCATCCCTTCAGAGCATCGGCGTGGCCAGAGCTGTCCAAGGAGCCTGGCAGGAGCATGGCTGTCCCGGGGGCTGACAAGTGACAGGGTGTTCTCAAACACCAGGGCGTGTGTCCATCCCACCCGGGCGTGTGTCTGTCCCACCCGGGCGTGTGTCCGTCCCGGCTTAGGGCAAGCAGCACGTGGGAGGCCCCGTGGGACCAGAGTGCGGAGGAGCAGGACGGTGACCAGGTCATTGTCCTGCTGGGAGGCCACGTGGAGTGGCTGAGACCACCCAGGCACTGATGAGGGGACTGGACAGGACGCCCTGGACACGCACAGGGATCCCCAGGGCAGCCCTGGCTGGGAGAGAGCCACAGGCACTCCATGGTGGGAAAGCAGGAGAGCTGCCTGCCGGGGTGTGAAGGGGTGCAGGACCAGCATCACCTCTTGGGTGTGAGTTTTTAAGGCTGTGAAAGACCTTGACATCTGTGCAGGGACATGTTTGGAGCAACCTCTGCGTCCCCCTGACCTGGCATCCTCCCAGCCTGGCATCTTCCTGACCTGGCATCCCCCTGCCTCAGCATCCCCCATTCCCAACATCCCCAGCCTCATCCTGTGCCCGTTTTCCCCTCTGGCTCAGGGTTTGTGCCCATCCAGGTGCGCTCCTGGCAGCAGAGGATGGCAGGAACAGCCATCATGGCACAGCATTTGGCGTCCACCCTCTGTGCCACTGCCCTGTCATCCTCCCCTCAGCCAAAGCCCAGCTGGGGAGCGGCGCTGAGCAGAGCAAACCCTTGGCTTTGGGGAGGGTGACCTGGAACAGGTACTGCCTGCAGCAGCCGCCTCTGCCCGCGAGCTGCAGCTTCTAAGAAACAGAAAATAAGGAGAGTTTCAAAAAGAAAAAAAAAAAAAAAAAAAAAAAAGAAAAAAAAAAAAAGGAAAAGTTCCCCGATTACATCTGGTGAAGTGACAAATCTGCCAGGCAGGTGATTATTCTGGGTACGGACGTGCCGAACACAGATGCCGATAGGATTAAAGGGGAAAGGGGGGGGAGCTCGCCCTGTTAAACCAACACCTGATAAAAGAATAAACCAGCCCGAGGAATAAATTCCCACCGCTGCCAAGGTCGTGCGGCGCCAGGCCCGCTGCCACTGCCGTGGGGAAGGGACAGTGTCCGAGCTCCGGGGTGACCCCCGGGGCGCTGGACCCCCCCACACCCGGGCACCCCGGCAGTGCCGCAGCCCCCGCTCCCGGGAGCGCCCGTACCCGGCATGCCCTCGGCTGCCTGGTTGCTTTCCAGGCACGTCCCGGGCATCCCCTTGGGATGGCGCAGAAAATTAACAGCAGTTCAGATCTGAGGAACTTTATGACACGTGTATGATAGGACTGAACCAGGGCGTAATTGAATGACGGATGAGCTTCCAAGAGCCACATTTCCAGGGAGTAATGAAAAATAGAAGTGCTATTGACTAAAGGAGCTTTCGGCGGCCGGGCGGCACGGCGCGGGATGAGCCGCTGCCGGCGGGGGGAATGCATCAATACGGCGAGTAATAGCTCAGTTATTATAACTCTGGAAATGTCATTCAGGCCTAACCAGAGAACACTGGCTATTAACTAGCCTTAAACAGAACGCGCCGGGCGGGAGCCCGAGCCGCCAGCGCCCGATAATTATTTTACTTCTTTTCATGGCTCTGTCGCCTTTCCCACTGCGGGGAGCCCGGCCTGAGTGCCCGCAGCCCCGGGGGTCGCTGTTCCTGCCTGTGGCACTGAGCCAGGCTGGGCTCCTTGGGACCTGCTCCAGGGCAAGGCCACGTTGCGCCTCAGTTTGTCCCTGTCCCTCGCAGGGATTGCTGGCGCTGCTCTTGTCACCTGCAGCTACAAGCTCAGGGCTGCAGGCTTTGTGCACAAGCCTCCCTGTGTCCCTTCCTGCATCACTTCCCATGCACATCCCTTCCTGCATCCCTCCCTGCTTCTCTTTCTGCGTCACTCCCCATGCGCTTCCCTCCCTGCATCTCTTTCTGCATCCCTTCTTGCATGCCTTCCTGCATCCCTCCCTGCATCCCTTCCCATGCACATCCCTTCCTACATCCCTCCCTGCATCCCTCCCTGCATCCCTTCCCATGCATCCCTTCCTGCATCCCTCCCTGCATCCCTTCCTGCATCCCTTCCCATGCACATCCCTTCCTACATCCCTCCCTGCATCCCTCCCTGCATCCCTTCCCATGCACATCCCTTCCTACATCCCTCCCTGCATCCCTTCCTGCATCCCTTCCTGCATCCCTCCCTACATCCCTTCCTGCATCCCTTCCTGCATCCCTTCCTGCATCCCTTCCCATGCACATCCCTTCCCCTCATCCCTCCCTGCATCCCTTCCTACATCCCTCCCTGCATCCCTCCCTGCCTCTCTTCCCTCATTCCTTCCATGCACATCCCTCCCCACTGTTCTTCCCCTCATCCCTCCAGCGCCTCTGCCGAGACATCCAGCCGGCAGTGGTGGGGTCTGGGCTGGCAGAGGCCGGCTCAGGGCCCGGTGCCCTGCGGAGCCCTGAGGTGTAATGAAAGCCCAGGGGAGAGTATCGAGTGATCCTAAATGGATTTTCTCCATTAGCTCAGCCCCATCAGCCGGTTATCCCCTCCTGGAGCGCTCCGGGGCTGCCGCCAGTGGCACTTAGAGTGCTGCCAGCGCCTGCTGCCGCAGCACAGCGCGGCACCCACCTGCTGGCACCGCCACAGGGGGACCCATCCTGCCAGCCCAGCACCATCCTCCTGCTTTTGAGGCACCCTTTTTGGGGGGCAGCATGCCTGTGAGAAGGATGGTGAAATGCAGGGGGGGGTCTCACAAGCCTTATCCCTGGGTACCCCAACATTCCACCCTGCTGTGGGAGAGGTCGTGGCGAGGGGGCACGGTGGGGTGAGGGAGGGCTGGCTCCTTCTCACACGCAGCCGCTCCCTGCTTGGCAAGTCGGAGTTCATCATTAGCCAGGAAATAATTAATTGTTGGGCAGACAAAAGGCATCGCTCGGCCCCCCCGGAGACCCCGTCAAAGGGAGCTGTCAGGGGCGGGTGTGATAAATTACGGCCCCGCGCTGTCGGGACAGGGGGGACAGTGGTGTCCTTTGGCCAGGGGGTCACCGCGGGTCTGGAGCCCGCCCGCTGTCCCCTGGGAATGCCAGGGTGGCACTGAACAGAGGCGGGGGGCTGCGGGGTGACAGGCAGGTGCCCGCCCCATGCCACGCTGTGTCCGTCCTTCTGAGCCGTGTCCCCGTGCCCGTGATGTCCCGCTGGGCAGCGGCGGCCGATTTCCACCGCGTCGGCGTTTTCCCGGTGATTGCGGGGCCAGCGCTCGCCCGGCTCCCGCCGATCAAATTACCGCCCCAAATTCCCTGCCGGTGCAAGTGTTCCAAGGTTAAAGAGTCACCCGTGCTCCTGCCAACCCCCGCCCTGCTGCCACCCATCTCACCGCTGCCCGGAATTCATCTGCCAGCCGAAAATAGTGGCCAACAATTGAAAGAATGCACCGGTCTGTGTTTGTCCGTGTTAATTTGTGTGTCTGCAGCCAGTTGGGATGGGGAGTGTGCTCCTTCTTTGTTGCTCCTGCTGCTGGACCCGCGCCATGCAGGAAGATCCAGCCCTGGGGCAGGGAAACTGAGGCACAGAAGCAGTGGATACAGTGCTGGTGTCACAGGAGGACCGTGCCATGTCCCGGTTGTGGCTCTGGGATGAGACAAATGGAATGGCTCTGGGGAGTGCCAGGACAGTGGCTGGTTTGGCTCAGAGACCAGAGTGTGACACTGACCTATCTCCTCAGTGGCCTTTCCTGCTGCACCTGGGCCCTCACAGCACCAGGGACTCCCAAAATGTCCCTCCAGCCTGGTGACAGTGGGACTGGCAGGGTGGTGTCCCTCACCCCCAGGACAGAGGGGACGTGACGGCAGATGAGACAAGAGGCTGGCACCGACACCGTTCCGCTGGTGACCCCACATCCTGAGGCTCTGCCTGCAGCACGCCAGGCCCAGCCACAACGATGTCGGGGCTCGGCCGTGCTAATGAGGTCACCCCTGGGGGGCTGTTTCCCCCATCCCCCGCTGGAGACCCCCAAAGGGCGCCTTGATCCGGCCGTCCCAGCGGGCTGCGGCGCGGAGCCGGCGCGGGCGGCGGGGGGCCCGGCTGTCACCGGCTGATAACCCCCAGCGGCTCCGTCCCGTGCCCGTTATCAGCGCCCGCCCGCCTGGCCAGACGCGGTAATTAGGGCGCTCAGCGTGAGCCACCGGAGCACGGATGAGCACGCGTGATCCCGCGCGTGCCCGGCGTCCGGCTGCGAGAGACGTGCGGCGCCCGACGGCGGCGGGGACGTGAGCGGGGCTGGCGTGCACGGGGCTGAGCGTGCACGGGGACACGGATGCCAGGCTGGTGTCTGCGGGGTCACATGTGCCAGGCTGATGGCCGTGGGGACACGGCCGCTGGATGGTGACGTGCAGTGATTTGGGAATGAATCACCTCCCTCTGGAGCCCGGTGCCTCTGCCACCTTCACTGTCGCCACTGCTGTGACCCCTCCTGCCACCTGGCTCTGCCCTTCTGCAGCTGTTTGGGTCTGCTGGCCCTCACCCTGATTCTTCTGGGACCCTCACTCCTCCCCCTGGGCCTGACAGATCTGGCTGTCCAGTGAACCCTGTGCTGGCATTGCCGTGCCCATCCCATCCCACGGCCATCCTCTTGTGGCCGCCCTTGTGTGCCCATTGCTCTGTGCCCATCCCAGCACGCCCACCCTGCCGTGCCCACCTCTCCGTGCCCCCGTCTCCTGGCGCAGCCGTGGCGCTGCTGACACTAACACGGTTCCCGTGACACTTCCCAGCCCTCGTCTCTCCGACAGTTGAGTTTCTGCTCTGATTCGATTTGCGGGGAACCGGCCGCGGGCCCGGCTGGCTGCCGCCATCCCCGGAGCCGGCTGGCCCCTGGCACTCCCAGCCCTGGCCAGAGACCCCCCCCGGTGCCATCCCACCGCGGTGGGCACCGCGTCACCGAGGGCTGGCAGCAGGAGGTGTCACATCCACGGTGTCACGTTCAGTGTGGTTCCTGGCGCCTCGGCAGCCGGGAGCTGCTCCGTGGCCATGGCAGAGCTGTGCTGGGGCGTGAGGGCGGTGCCAGCTCCCAAAAATGTCTGGGGAGGGATGTGGGGCAGCAGGCCCCGCTCTGGATGGGGTGCCAAGGGGAGGAGATGGGGATGATGGAGTCTGGGGTGCCCTGAGCGTGAAGAGGGCACAGAGGAGCACCAGGGTGGGGTCTCAGGGTGGTCTGAGGGGCCTGGGGGTCACTGACCCACAGCCCAGCCCGGGGCTCAGGGTGCGTGCTCAGTCCCCACCCCAGGGGCTCGTGACTGGCACCGCTTGGTGGCCACAGGTCGGGCTGGAACAGCCGGGGCTGGGCTGAGGGAGAAGGAGTTGGAGCAGGACCTCTGCACCACCCCACTTTATTATTGAATTTAACCTACAGTCTTCCTTACATGCCACAGTGCCCGTAACTAGTGCAGAGGCTGCTTTTATGTGCAAATGAGGCTTTTTTTTTTTTAATCTTTGACAGAGAATGTGCTGTGTTTACATAACAGAGGGCCCTGGTACTCTGGAGAGGGCCACTGACAGTGCTGGCAGGAGATGTTAAGAAAGATCTAACATTTCTGATCTCTGTTTAGCCAGAGGCGCTGCGAGGCGGCGGGAGCAGCAGGGGAGGGTGGCTCTGGGGTGCCCTGGAGAGCAGCTTGGCTGTGCCTGCCCGGGGCTCCGGGGCCAGGAACCTGGGGCAGAAGGGATGGAGCAGCTGCAGGAATGGGGTGGCACCGGAGGGTCACGCTCTGGGTGTCCCTATGCTGCGATGGAGACCCCAGAACCCTCTCTAGGGTCTCCAACCCGATGGCTTGGGACAGGGCTGCCCTTCTCCTGCTGTTGACGGTGCTCCCTGAGGTTTGGGAGCATCCGACAGCCTTGGGATGACCAAAAAGTGGTGGTGAGCCCCAAGCTGGTGGTGAAGCAGCAGCCTGGAGCTGAAGGGATGAACTGTCCCGGCTTCCCTCCAGCATCCACTGCCACCAGCAAAGGGAAAAACTCCTCCTGCCAGGTTAAGTGGAAAAATGACCAATATCCTGCGGCCCGCCAGGTTCAAGCGCATTAATTCCAGGGAGTCGGTTAATGGCAGTATTGATTAGTCTCAGCGCTGGGCTAACGAGCATCCATGCTAATGAGGGGTGAGTGGTGGGAATTGCAGCAGCTGGTTTCAGGGAGCTTTGGTTGTGGGGTGAGGGTAGAGCTCCCCGAAAAGAGGCTCCACCTGCCCGGGGAGGGGGTTCATCCCCCTGGATGGGCTGTGGCATGTGGAAAATGGAATATTTGTGTGCCAAAACCATGATTTCCGGCTGGCACCTGTGTTTTTTCTGGACAAGAGGGTGATGTCATGCATCTGAGGGAGAAACCTGTCCGATCCATGCTTGGCATCATGGCAGGGTCCATCCACCCAGTGTGTCTGTGTCCTGCTGGGTCACATGGAACTCCCAGCTCCCAGTGCATCCATGGGGTCCTGGCTCTGGTTGGGTTTATCCCAGGCACTGAGAGCTCTGGGGTCCCACTCAGGGAGGTGTTGTGTGGGGAGGAATCTCCCGATCCCAATCCCGTGCACGGCGCTGTGGGGCTGAGGGCGAAGCCGCCCCGGCTCTTCCTTGGAAAGTTGCTCAGTTTTTGAGCTCTTTGCTTTTTTCTCTCTTTTTTCACTGCAAACCCTTGAAAGGCCCCGTTCCTCCCCCCGCTGTCTCCAGCAGCCCCCCCTGGCCCTGTCTCACTGCAGTCACCCTATGGGGATGGGGATGGGGGGTGACATCCCAAGTCTGGCTTTGCATTCCCTTTGTGCAGCTTGGCAAAAAGTGGGACGGGGAGGGAGAATGAACTCGGAGTTTGGAGAACCAAGAGCAGGTTTTGCTTTGGGGTGCCCAGGAGTATCCTTGGAGTGGCCCTGCAGTGGGCTGTCCAGCCCTGGAATGGGGTACAGCGTGCACTGGGGTGCAGGAGATGTAATGGGGTGCCGGCCCCACAACGGGATACCTGTCCAATATTGAGGTACCAGCCCCACAGCGGGGTACCAGGGGTGCCAGCCCCACAGTGTGGTCCCAGCCACAGCCCAGTACCAGCTGTTGGTGAGGATCAGTTCCCTTTTTCCATGAGTGTCCCTGCAGCCAGAGGAGCCTGAGCTGCTTCCGCGGCGTTTTCGGCCCCGCTCTGGTGGGAATCCTCTCCCAGGTACCACGTGCCCAGGCCCCGCCAGGCTGGCGCTTGCATTTAAACAAATTTTATTTTCTTCTGTGTGCTAAAGCCTCCGCACAGCCTGCGGGATCGGGCTCGGCTCCGCTTCCGGATCCGCAATCAGGCTGAAATAACAGCTCCGGGGGTCCCCATTTATCTCCGCGCCTCTCTCCTCGTGCATCCCATCTCATCCCGCTCTGTCACCCCATCCTGTAATATCTCAGCATCTCCCTAAAGCAAAAGATGACAATAAAGTGTAAATGGGGAGTGTTGGCTCTGGAGCATAATGATGGCAATTTAGATGCCAGCCGTCATTTCCCCGCCGTTGCCCCAGGTAACAGGAGCCGCTGAATCCTGTGGGAACGCGGCCGAGGCGGGACGAGGTTACCTCGGAGGCTGATGGCTGTCCTGGGATTTTCTGTCATTTACCTTAAAAGGAGGGAAAGGGAACTATCCGTCAATGGAGGTGTGAGCTCCGGCAGCGCCACGGGCTGGGGGTGCTGCTCCCCTGCTCCAGCTGGGGCAGTGCTGGTCCCTGACCAGCTCCGGGGATGCCAGGGCTGGGGAAGTGCCCCTAGGGTCTGCAGGGAATTTGTTTTCCTTACCCACAATGCCTGCCCCAGCCCTCATCCCCATCCCTGTGCCCATCTCCATCCCTATCACTGTCGCTGTCTCTATCCCATTCCATCCCCACCCCATCCCTGTCTCTATTGCCGTTCCCATGCCTGTCCCCATTCCCATCCCCAACCCTATCCCCATCCCTCTCCCTATACCAGTTTTTATCTCCATCACTGTCCCTGTCTATCCCCCCTGCCACTCCTGTCCCCATCCCTGTCCCCATCCCTTGTCTCTGTCCCCATTCCCATCCCTGACCCCATCTCTGTCCTCATTCCCATCCTCTGTCCCCATCCCTGTCCCCATCCCTGTCTCTGTCCCCATTCCCATCCTCTGTCCCCATCCCTGTCTCTGTCCCCATTCCCATCCCCGTCCCCATCCCTGTCCCCATCCCTTGTCTCTATCCCCATTCACGTCCCCGTCCCCACCCCTGTCCCACCCCTGTCCCCAGCCGGAGCAGCTCCGGGGCTGGCAGCCGCCATCGGCGGGAGCTGTCACCGTCCCTGCCGGTCCCGGTGCTTGAGCTCCTGAATATGGAGCCGGGCTCGGGGTTCGGAGCGGAGATAAATACCGGCATTAAAGCTGTCAGGGCCGGCGCCGCGGCGCTCCCACGGGGTCACCGACGGGGTCACCGCTGGTGGCACTGCTGGGACCGCACCCGCCACGGCTCCCAGTGACCGCCCCGGGGGTTTCATCCCATCCCGCTGCTCCCCGAAGAGGGAATTGTCTCCCAGAGCACCAGGAGGACCGAGAGCCCCAGCCCTGCCCGTGGCTTGGTTGGCACCGGCATTTCCCAGGGATGTGGTCGCAGCGGGACCAGCGTGTTCCCGGGATTCCCTGGCTGGAAAGCTCCGGGAAAGAGGAAAGGGAAAGGGGAAGGGAGAGAGAAAAGGGAGGGAAAACTGAAAAGAAAAGGGAAACTGAAAGAGAAAGGGAAGGGAAAGAACATAAACATGATGGGCATCCCTAAAGCCCCTCCACTGTCTGGGCCCTGGGGAGGCCCTGTGCCCCCTGCCCGTGCCCACCTCCCCGTGCCCCCAGCCCTGTGCCCCCTGCCCGTGCCCACCTCCCCGTGCCCCCCAGCCCCTGCCCGTGCCCGTCCCGCCCCCCCCGCCCCCACTCACCCCCTCTTTATTTTTTTAATCAGCGGCGTCGCTTTCTGGCGCCGAAGCATTTCCCAGCCCCGCACTCAGGAAACCTCATTAACACAGATCAAAAGGAGCTTTTAATGATTTATAAAGGTGCAGCAGTTTGGAGAAATTAAATAATTTAGGTGCTGTGTGTACGGCGGGGTCCCTCCGGACCACATTACTGGCGCTCCGTGAGCCACGACGCCGTCCCCGCTCTGTCCCACCGGGGCACCAGGGACAACGTCAGAGCCTCTGGGGACTGGGACTTGGCACTGCCACGCTCCTGGGGGTTGGGGTCGATGGGGACAGGGCGTCCCCTGAATGTCATCTCGTCCCTGCCAGCGCCAGGGCTTGGCCATGGTGGGATGCTGGGATCCTCCGGCACAGCCTGGAGGGAGTTTGGGAGGTGCCGGTGCGGGCAACGCTCGCTCTCCGCCGTGGAAAATCTTTGGAAGCAAGGTTAAAATCAACCTTGGCACTGGTGAGGTGGTGGGATGGGGCGGTGGGATGGGGTCTGGGGTGGCCAAAGCCACTGGACCAAAACTGGGAGGACACAGGTGTCCAGGTGCATCCAGCTCCGGCTCCATCCCTTCCCAGCTCCATCGGTGGCTTCTCCCTCTTGAGCAGGAAATAGGGATCAGCCTCGTGGCCCAAATTCCCCCTGGTGGCCCCGTCCCGCTCCTGCCCAGCGCTGCCATTGTCATCCCAAGGGATGGCGCCGGGCTGGGGCTCGGCAGCGATTCCGGCTGCCCAAGGAGAAGGAGAAACAGATGGAAAAGCACCTTAAACGCTCCCGGCGTGAAGTCCATTGCCGGCCACGGACGTGCCGGGAGCCAGCCGAGCAGCAGGATTAATGCAGAGAGGAGCTGCTGCATGGGGTCGGTGGGAACCTGCACCCCGGGGGCCCTTCCCTGCCACCCCCCCAGCTCCAGGAGCCACTTTGTCCCCATTCCTGAGTGGGGGGGGACGCCTTGCGGGGCTGGGGGAGCTGGGGGGGTTGACATTGGCTGAATTTCCATCAGGTTGTGTTTAATGGCCCCAAGGAGGGCAGGAGGGCTGGGGGGGGGGCTGGTTTGGGGGGGTGGGGGGGGGGAGCTGCTGTGTTTTATTTTGCTCTGTAATAGGCTTATTACTCCTGATCACGCTGTGACTATTTGAATGAAGGAGATTTCGGGAGATGAAAGCGGAAGGGAGATTTTAAATCTCTCAGTGCCTGGCCCCGCAAGGACGGGTGCCCTTGGAGCGGGGGGGACCCCATACCTGGCCCCCTGCCCCAGTCCCCCCCTCGCCCCTCTGCCCCTGTGAGCCCCGACAGGCCCCCAGTGGTTCCAAACCTCCTAATTTCCAGCCTCAATTTATTCATGGCCGGTTTATACCCATTTGTTTATGTGCCAACACCGTTCCTCAGCTTAAATAGCTCTTTTCCATCCATAATATCCCCCCCCTCCCCGTATTCCAGTGGGCGCAATCATATCTCTTTTCAAGCTGTTCAGGAAAGAAAAATCTGAATTATTTAACCCTTGGGACACTGGCTGGTCTCGCGGGGTGTAGAGAGACAAATCCGCTTTGTTCCTGTGCTGGGTCGCTGCCCGAATTTGGGGATTTTGGGAGGATGCTGCTGCAGCTCTGAGGGGGAAACTGAGGCACTGGCTGTGGTTTGGAGGACCAGGACCAGGGTTTGGATGTAGGATTTGCTCTCCGGGTTGGGTCTGCCCTGCAGGGGCCAGGGGTCTCCATCTGCAGGTGCCTCTCCTCTTGGAAGGGTTTTTCCCCTCTGCAGTGATATCCAAGAGGTAAAAACTTGAGAAGCCAGGGTGTTTCCAGCATGGAGATGCCACCCTGCCCGGCGTGGGGTGGGGACACAGGGCTTGGGAGCTGCCACAGGGGCTTCACCAGCCCTGAGATTTTAATTCCAGACAATTTCCCTCCGATGGATTCTTGCTCCTGTCGTGAAGGGGCAGGGGTGTCAGGTGCTGGGAAGTCGTTGATTCAACCCAAACCTGATGGAGCCAGGCTCGGTGGGTGACAGATCCTGTGCTGGGGCCCCATGGTGCCAGAGGGTGGGAGCGTGGAGCTCGGGGAGTGGGGTGTCCATGGAGCGTGGAGCCAGGCCGGAGGATTGTCCTGGGTGCTGGGATCATCCCCATCCCATGGATCAGACTGGGATGCACTGGGGGAGCCCAGGACCCCATGCAGAGTGGGGTGCACCATGTTGGGGGTCCCCACAGACCCCCTCACCCAAAGAAGGGTGACCTCCTCCCCGTGGCCCCCCCCGCACCCATCTGTGTCTGGGCCATTAATCAGCTTTAATCAGCTTTAATTCAGCAATTTGTCACTCCCTCAAAGTGAGTTTTTCCCCAAAAATGTAATAATTATTATTACTATTATTCCCCTGATACGTGGGCCCCCCCCCACCTTTGCTTGGGCTTTAGTAACGATCATTAAAATAAATAATTTTTTTTAAATAAAAGGCAGCGAGAAGAAGGTTTTTTTGTTGGTTTTTTCCTTTAAATATTTTTTATTGTTCTCCGCGCATTTGAAAATTGTTTCCCCGGTAAATTCCAGCCCTTTGTATTAATTTTACATTTTCCAATGTTACCTTGCCAGGGGCAGGGTTGGCACAACTGGCTCGGGAAAGGAGAGGGAAGGAGAGGGAGAAACCCTGCTCCTTAATTAGCGCGTTCCCTGTGTGATCAGAGAGCTTATGAGGCAGGTAATGAGCTGGAGGGGGCTGCAGGACCACCCCCCCTCCCCACACCGCTTCCCTTCTTCCCCCCCTTCCCTTTTGGGGGTCACTCTGCGCCGCCATCCCGCCGCAGGGAGGGGGCTGCACTTTTGGGGTGTTTCTGGATGAGCTGAAGCCGTCTCAGCAGCTGCCTCAGCCTCAGGGGGTGTTTAGGAGCCCCAAGATGCTGCTTTGGGAGGTTGAGGGGGCTGTGGTCACCGTCCCCGGCCCACCAGGGCTGTGCTGACCCCTCCAGCCGCTGGAGCTGTGGGGTGACCACTGTCCCTGGTGGTACCGAGGTTTTGGGGGTGCTACCTGATGGGGGGACCTTGAATTGATAGGAAAAACCTCACTCGGTGAGGAGGAGAAGCCAAGCTGCCAGCGGGGAACGGCGAATTTGGCCTTGAGCTCCGCAGGATGTGGATGCTGGGGGTCTGGAATTTGGGGAGGGGATCACAGGGGCCGCCCTGAGGAGCCTCGGGGGGTTTGCTGGCATGTGCCACGGAGTTCTCTAGTGCTGCTAATCCCTTAATCTCTGGGAGAGTCGGTGCCAAGAACACCAATGACACCGGGATTGCTGCGCTGGGGAATCGTCGTTTCTGTGTGGTTCCCTGCCAAACGGTGCCGGGTGGTCGGCATGAAACAAAGAGGATCGGGGTTAGTCTGCGGGTTAACGGGGCTGTTGGGGTTGGATCAGCCTTTGGATCACCGAGAGGTGAGGCCCTGGCACAGGGTGCCCAGAGCAGCTGCGGCTGCCCCATCCCTGGAAGCGTCCAAGGCCAGGTTGGACAGGGCTTGGAGCAGCCTGGGACAGTGGAAGGTGTCTGTGCCCGTGGAAGGGGGGACTGGATGGTCTTTAAGGTCCTTCCCACCCAAACCATCCTGGGATTCCATGGTCCTGTGTTTGCCTGCCCCTCCTTACCCACTCGGATCCGATAGTCCTGGGTCAGCTGGAGGCGCCCCTTCATGTCCTGGGAATGGCTCTCCTCGGCTCGTTCCTGCAAAACAAGGAGGATTTTCAGCCCCAAAAGGAGCAGCTTGGCAGAGTCCCAGCCCAGGACACTGAGCAGGGCACAGAAACAGAGCACCAGCAGGGACTGGATGAGCTTTAAGGTCCCTTCCAACCCAAACCTCTGTGTGATTCCATGCCGGGAGGGGTCTCCAGATGAGTCAGAACGAGTTTGTGACCCACTGGCCTGTGCTGGTGGCCGCTATCAGGGCGAACCCGAGATTTTGTTAGAAAGTTCTTTTTCCAACCCGGCTGTCCAAGAAGGAGTCAGAGGTCTTTGGCTGTTGTTCTCAAGGTTGTTTATTAATTGTTATCTAGAACATTTTCTGTCTGGCCTGCCGTGATCTGTTCAGCAGGTCAGCCCGAGGCACGCTGCCCTCCCACGGGGCTGGTGTTGTCTTTTATCCTATAAGCTGCATATTTGATATTTACAGTGATGTTCCAATACCTGTCACCTGTGTTAGACAGTGACTTTCTACTCTAGACCAGTCTGAAAGTGCCAGCATCACCCAAACCATGGAGGCCAGGAAGAAGAAGAAAAAAGGACAGGGCACGCCCTGATTCCTCCACCTTGGAGCCTCAGCCCCCTGTACAAAGTCCCAAATCCCCATGTACAAAGTCTTAACATTTTTCCCCTCACCCTGTGATCATTACTACTGTGTTACCTAAACCTCTGTGACATTTAATTCTTCATATAAAGTTGGTAACCGGTTCCACGGGTCAAACTCAAAGCCACAGGGGTCTTCGGGTCTCCGACCGCCCCTGGCCAAGGGCTCGGATCATCCAGGAATGCCAGGGAGACCTCCTGGGTTCCGACACTGACCCGACACCTCCGCAGGTTCCACCGCGGGGACTACACGGTGGAGGTGAGCATCAACGACTACCTGGACATCTACTGCCCGCACTACGAGGAGCCGCTGCCGGAGCGGATGGAGAGGTACATCCTCTACATGGTCAACTACGAGGGCCACGCGTCCTGCGACCACCGGCAGCGCGGCTTCAAGCGCTGGGAGTGCAACCGCCCCGACTCCCCCAACGGGCCCCTCAAGTTCTCCGAGAAGTTCCAGCTCTTCACCCCCTTCTCGCTGGGCTTCGAGTTCCGACCCGGCCACGAGTACTACTACATCTGTGAGTGGGGGTGGGGTGGGTGGTCCTGGTGGTTGGGTTTGTGTTGGTGACCCAAAATGCTGCAGAATCCCCCCAAAAGTGCGGCGTGTCCAGCTCAGGGCGGGCATCCCACGGAAAGCTCAGCTGGGGCTGTCACTGTGGAATTTGCAGGAGGGGAGAGAATGATGCTTCTGGCTCCATGGGTGTCAGAAGGCTAATTAATTACTTTATTATATTATATTATTCTATACGTCTAAACTGAACCTGCCAAGCACTCAACCCTAAATGTCATGACTGTCCCCCGACAGTCCCAACACACACACACACACACACCTGGCCCTGGCAGGCCAAGGAAACAAAGCACCATGACTTTGGGTGAACAATCTCCACATTGCATTCTGCTTTGGCACAAACACAGGCACAGCAAGTGACAAGAATTGTGCTTTCTTTCTCTGAGGTTCAGAGAATGGGAATCCCAGAAATATTCTTGGGAAGAATTGTGCCTGGCTTTTCTCCGTGAAGAGAAATGTGGGACTGCAGTCCCAGCTCTGGGCATGAGAATGACCAGGACTGTCCAGAGGCACTGGTTTCATCCCGGTGGGAATGGCCCCGGCCCCAGGCAGCATTCCCATAAACTCCTGTGTATTCTTGTGCTCTCAAAAATATTCCCGTGGTCTCACATGGAATTCCTGTGCTCTCCCATCTATTCCCATGCTCTCCTATGTATTTCTGTGCTCTCGTGTAATTCCTGTGCTCTCCCATATAAACCTGAGCTCTCCCGTGTAATTCCCATGTTCTCACACGGAGTTCCTGTGCTCTCCCATGTAATTCCCATGTTCTCACATGGAGTTCCTGTGCTCTCCCATGTAATTCCCATGTTCTCACATGGAGTTCCTGTGCTCTCCCATGTAATTCCCATGTTCTCACATGGAGTTCCTGTGCTCTCCCATGTAATTCCCATGTTCTCACGTGGAGTTCCTGTGCTCTCCCATGTAATTCCCATGTTCTCACGTGGAGTTCCTGTGCTCTCCCATGTAATTCCCATGTTCTCACACGGAGTTCCTGTGCTCTCCCATGTAATTCCCATGTAATTCCCATGTTCTCACATGGAGTTCCTGTGCTCTCCCATGTTTCCCTGTGCTCTCCCGAATCTGGGCTCCCTTTCTCACCCAAACCTGAACTGCCTGGCCTGCTCTGGAGGAAGCTCCACTGCTGGCTGCAGGACGAGGGCTCCTGGCAGGGAATTTCCACTTCCAGAACATCCACAGGGACAGGACGGGGGGAGGAGCCCGCTGGAAAAACAACCCAGCAGTGCTGGCAGCAGGTGCTGGGATAAAACCCCAACCCAAAGGAGGCAGCGCGACCCCAACCCCGCCGCCCTCTCCGGAGCCATGGCCACGCTCCTCCGCCTTATCATCCCTCCTCTTTTTCCTAAAGCAGCTGTTTTCAGCCCACTTAATTTGTTCCTTTTATCTATATTAAATTACCATTTCCCCCCTCTCTCTCCTCCCCCCGTAAATGTCACCGGCGCAATAACTGCGGCCACAACTCTCTCTGTCTCTCTTCCCCCCCAACAACCAACCCCCCCCCCCCCCGGCTTTTATTTTATTTTATTTTTTTTATATTTTTTAATGTCGTTAGGGAGAGATTACACAGGAGTAAATGGGAAGCTGATCATTGCTAACCCGGTTAGAATTCCCGTCATGCGGAACATTAGAAATTATGCCTCTTTGAGGAACCGTATTTAGCAGACATGAAAGAAAAGAAATTACCTCCTCCTCGAGCCCACGGATTGGAATCCATTAACCCGCCGGCACCGGGACACGCTCGTGCCTCTGGAGCGGGTCAAGGACACGTGCTGGCCCTGGGGATGGAGCTGGGATGCAGCAGGATGGGATGGGATTCTGTGGTTTGGGATGCTGTGGGATGGGATTCTGTGGGGTGGGATTCTCTGGGATGGGATTCTGTGGGTTTGGGATGCTGTGGGATGGGATGATGTGGATTTGGATGCTGTGGGATGGGATTCTGTGGTTTGGGATGCTGTGGGATGGGATTCTGTGGGTTTGGGATGCTGTGGGATGGGATGCTGTGGATTTGGATGCTGTGGGATGGGATTCTGTGGGTTTGGATGCTGTGGGATGGGATTCTGCAGAATGGGATTCTGTGGTTTGGGATGCTGTGGGTTTGGATGCTGTGGGATGAAATTCTGCGGGATGGGATTCTGTGGGATAGGATTCTGTGGGGTGGGATTCTGTGGGATGGGATTCTGTGGTTGGGATGCTGTGGGATGGGATTTTGTGGGTTTGGATGCTGTGGGATGGGATTCTCTGGGATGGAATTTTGTGGGTTTGGTTGCTGTGGGATAGAATTCTGTGGGTTTGGATGCTATGGGATAGGATGCTGTGGGATGGAATTCTGTGGGTTTGGATGCTATGGGATAGGATGCTGTGGGATGGGATGGGATTCTGTGGGATGGGATGCTGTGGGATGCCTGTGGTGCCACTCAGTTCAGCACTTTCTCCATCCCCCCCATGGGGTGCAGCACCAAAAAGGAAAAGAAAATGGGAGGGTAAAAAAACCCCACCCCCGTGGAAGGTTGGCAGCAGCCCTGGAGGAGCTGGGATGGAGCTGGGATGGAGCAGTTGGGGTGCTCATGGTCCTGCTCAGCTCAGCACCTTTTCCTTCCCTCCATGGGGTGAAGTGCCAAAAGGGAAAATAAAAGGGAAGGGTAAAAAACCCCCAGCTTTAATTAAAAAAAGAGAGAAAATTAAATCTTTTATATATATATATTTATAAAATAATCCCATTTTCTCATCCCGAGAGGAATTATCACCCTGATAACTATGTGATTCCTCCCTTTCTCCCAATGTTTATTATTTTTATTCAGCACCTTGACCCTTGTTTTGCTGCTGTCCCCTCAATCCACCCCCTTTGTCCCCTTTTCCTCCCGCAGCCGCGTCCCCCCCGAACACGGTGGACAGGCCCTGCCTGAAGCTGAAGGTTTATGTTCGGCCAACAAGTAAGTGAGAGGTTTGGGGGGTCCCTGGGGGGGTCCCCAGGTCCTGCCCTGTGGGTTGGGGGTGAGTGGTGGCCTTTGGGTACCACCCCGATGGTGACAGGGGTGGGGACAGGGTCCCTCAGCTCTGTTGGAGCCATCTCAGCACTGTCCAGACAGAGACACGGGGACAAAACAAAATGAATAACAATAATCATCCCTGCTCAGTGGCTACTTTTCCAACTCGCATAAATCAGCCATTTAAAAAAAAAAAAAACAAATTAATAATTTTCTTCTCCTGTTAACGTGTAATTAGCAAATGGCAGCGGCTCTCCCCGGGGACAGCGGAATGTCACCGGGTAACCGATGGCTCTCGCCTCCCTTCCTTTGGTGGCTTTAAAATAAAACCCAACGTAACAGATCCATCTGTAAAAACTCATCGTGTTCCATTCAGGGTGAAGGGGGGGAAAAAAAATCTCTCCCGATATTATTTTTTAGTATTTTAATAATATTGGGATTTTGTTCTGTCTTGTGGAGGGGAAGAGAAGGGAAGGGGGAGAGAGGCTGGGCCTGAGGGGGCACCCCCTGACTGGGTCTGGCCCTGGAATGAGTCTGGAAACTTCATCCTGGCACGAGGGACCCTCTGGAATTGGGGATCAGGTGGGTGGAGCATTGGAGCATCCCCAGGCAGGACCAGACTCTGCTTTTCCTGCCTCCGGGTGCATTAAAATCCATAATGCAGCGGCAAACCGGAGCGAGCTGAGCTGGAGAGAGCGGCCACACGGGGTTCTGTGTGCCCCCCCTGTGCACAGGACCCCCCGGCTGTGGGCACGGGGTGACCCTGCCCCGAGCGGGTCCATCCCCAAGACAATGTCACCTGCCTGCGGCGCACGGGGACGGGGTACAGCGCTCCCTAATCCCAATGGAAGGACGGGAGCTGTGCCCCGTGCCCTCGGCATTCCCACCCTCACGGCCGCACTCGGATGTCCCCGTGTCACATCCCGGGGGTGGCAGCTGCGCTCTTGGGGGAAGCTGGAATTTGGAGAGGGGTCAGCGCCCAGCGCACCGCCGCGGGAATGCTGCCGGATCCCGGTGCCGGCGTGCCGAGCATCGCCTGCTCCAGCCGGGATCGCAGCCGTCCCACCGGCTCACCCTCCCTCTGTCCCTTCCTTTCCCGCAGACGATTCCCTCTACGAGTCCCCGGAGCCCATTTTCACCAGCAACAACTCCTGCTGCAGCCTCAGGGTGCCGCCGGCGGCGCTGGCGGTGGTGCCGCTCGTCTGGACGCTCCTGGTCTCGTAGCACCGACACCGACGCGCCGGGAGCGGCCCGGGGACGGATCCCGCCCGCCCCGAATCGCCCGGACGGTGCCCAGGGAGGCTCGGTGCCGCCGGCGAGGATCCCGTCACCGCCTGAAGTCCCCGCCGTGGCACGGCCGTCCCGCCGGGAGCGGTGCCGGGCTGTCCCGGGGAACGGGTCCCGAATTTCCATCCCCGCCCCGCAGCTCCGGCTGCCCCGGTGGGGCGTTGCTTTTTACATTTCTAGACCAAATACAGAGTCCTCGTCCGTTTGGGGTTTTTTTTTTCCTTTGTTTTTTTTTTTTTGTTTGTTTGTTTGTTTGTTTGCTTTGGTTTTGTTTGGTTTTTTTAAAAGGAAAAATATTTTTATTTTTATTCGTTGAGTTGTTCCCGTCGGGTCCCCCTGGTGCCAGACTGACCCGCACGGGCCGGGCTCGAGTCCCCGCTGAGCCCTCGTTGTCCCCGCCGTGGGCAGAGCCACCGGTGACACCGGGACCACCGGACACAGCCATGCTGCCCCCGGCTCCGTGGGCACGGACTCCTTCCCAGCCCGGCCACAGGACGTCACGGAGCCGGACCCGCCACCCCCGGCCACCCCCTGCCCCAGGCACGGGGGGCCTGGACGGACACAGCCCCCTCCGAGCCCCCGGGGGTTCTTCACCCCGTCCCCTCCGCTCGGGCACGGATGTCACCGCGTCCCCACGGGACCCCGGGGTGGCTCCGTGAGCAGCAAAGGAAGCTGGACGCAGCCGGGGACAGCTGGCCTGGGGACACTGAGGAGCACTGGGGACGTGCGGCCAGCTCAGCAGCACCGAGGATGGCGGCGCTGGGAGAGCAGCGATGGCAGCGAGGAGAGCGCCAGGGACACCTGGCCCGGGGAGCAGCAGGAACGGCCAGCACCGGGAGCACCGGGAGCACCGGGAGCACCGGCACGGAGAGCACGGGGCACGGCTGGCACTGAAGACGGCTGGCACGGGGAGCACCGGGAAGGGCTGGCTGGCATGGAGAGCACTGGGAATGGTCGGCTGGAACTGGGAGCACCGGGAAGGGCTGGCACTGCAAATGGCTGGCACTGGGAACACCGGGAAGGGCCGGCTGGCACTGGGAACACCGGGAAGGGCTGGCACTGGGAACACCGGGAAGGGCTGGCACTGCAAATGGCTGGCACGAGGAGCACTGGGAAGGGCCGGCTGGCACTGGGAGCACCGGGAAGGGCTGGCACTGCAAATGGCCGGCACTGGGAACACCGGGAAGGGCTGGCTGGCACTGGGAGCACCGGGAAGGGCTGGCACTGCAAATGGCCGGCACTGGGAACGCCGGGAATGGCCGGCTGGCACGGGGAGCACCGCCGGGCGCTGGGAGCCGGCAGGCCGGGCTCGCCCAGCCGAGGGCATCGCTCCGGTGCCGGGGTGGGAGGACTGTGTGCCATGGATTTTTCTCCTCTACCCTGCTCCGTGTCCCCCTCATGCCTTGGGGGTACAGGAGCCCCCATGGGGGGGGCTGGAGACCACGTGCAGGACCTTCCTGGTGCTCCCCCATTGTCCCGCGACATTCCAGGGCTGGGCTTGGGGATTTTTCCCTTTTCCTTTGCATTAATAAGTGAAACCCCCCCCCTCAAACCCCCAGTCTGAGGTTGGCCGTGACCCCAGGGGTGGCAGATCCCCAGGGAGGGGTCACCCCGCAGCCCCGGGGTCTGACCCCTCCTCGCCTTAAATCTGGGGCTGTCCCACCTTGGGGAGGTCCTGTGCCCATCCCGCAGAAGCCAGGGGTGGTCGGTGGTCCCGGGGGATGCCAGAGATGGGCTCAGACCTGGCTGGAGCCCCCCCATTCCGAGTGGATCCCAGCCCTTCCCGCAGTGGGGGCCGGGGGGGCTCTGTCCCTGTACATACAGCGCTATACTGTGAGCGGTTTTTTTTATGTATTGTTGAGAATGGATTTTATGGAAGGGTTTATCTTATTTTTATTTTATTTTTATTTTTTAGACTAGGAAGCTGGAATCTTGCAATAAGCTCATCCTGACCATTTAAAAAAAGGGAAAAAAAAAAAGAAAAAAAAAAGTACAAAAAAAAGAAAATTACAAAAAAAAAAAAAAACAAACCCCACATAATTAAAAAAAAAAAAAATCGCATTCCCTGCCGTCCCTGTCCCTGTCCCGTGTGTCCAGACCAGGTCGTGGTTCCCGAAGGTGACAAAAGCATTGTGTTTATGGGGGGGGATGCGGGGGGCACCCGCCGGGCTCTGACGCAGAGCCGGCAGCACCCGCCTGGCCTTCGGTCTGTGTTTTATATATATATAGATTATATATATAAATATCTATATTGTGTACAGCGACTGTGGGAGAGTGGAAGGACGGAGGTGGCAGCGGGGCCGGCGGCGGGGGAGGGCTGGGGGTCCCCTGGAGCAGCCCCCCCTGCCCTCGGCGCCGTCCCCCCGTGCTGGTCCCCTCGCGCCTCGCTCCGTCCTTCGACATTTCCGCTTTCGTCCTCGACGTCGTGCTGATGGTAACCGGATCTCTCGCCCCCCATTTGGATTCTGTATTTTTTTATAATAAAATGCAAATAAATGTCGTGTGAGGGCCTTGCTTTGAGGAATCACTTTTCCCTCTCCGTGCGGCTCCGTGTCCCCTCCCGGGGGGGTGGCCGGGGTTGTGTCCCCGGAGGGCTCCGGCTCCCGGTGTCCGTCCTTGCTCCCTTTCCCTTGGCACACCGGGGCTCTGCAGCCAGACCTCTCTGCTGGGTGGTGTGTTAATTACAGGAAGGACTTAATTACCCTGTTAATTAATAATAATGGATATTAAATTAATTAATGTGCAATTGTTGATAGTACTTAATTATAGGAGGCGAGGCTGCCTGGTGGGTGGGCGCTCGGGGCTGGCAGCTCCCGCAGCCCCGGCTCCTCACCTGCCGCTGCCTCAGTTTCCCCAGGAGTGAGACACCAACAGGTGACGTCCTGGCAGGCCACCAAAGCCAGGACAGGCTTCTCTGAGGTGGCATCACGAGCATGCTCTGCCTCTGCTCTTTCTTTTCTTAAATCCTAAACTTTTTTGGAGCAGCCCGTGCTCCTTCCTGGCGTTCTATGCCTATTCCAGCATAATTAGCAGCAATAGGAACAACCCGCTGGTAATTAATTGAGGCTCCCACAGCTGATCCGAGCTCTGAAGTTTTGCCACCAGAGGGTGAAAGACTAATTTTGCTTTTTAATAAGGGCCATCTGTGTGCCAGGAGCGGGAGCGATGCCACCCGCCACCGGGGACGTGGGTGCCACCTCCAGCTCCGCCGGCCCTGCCGCTGCTCCGTCACAGGGAACCACCAGCCAAAGAGCCTGGCAGGGATTGACCAAAAAATGAGTTTTTAGACCCGCTCAGGAGGTTTTCTGAGACCCGGCTCATGATTTTTTTAACGCTGGGAGTTGGAAATAGGGAGGTAAAAATAGCGAGCGGGCAGGCGCGAGGCCGAGACGGATCGTCGTTAGTAATTAATTAATGGAGTCGTGGGGCTTCAGGGCCTGAATGGGATCATTTAGAGCCCGTCTCTTCTGCAGAGGCATCGAGGTTTGATGTGAGGGGTGGTGGTGATGGAGAGCTGGGCTGGGCCTGGATGCTCCGTGTGCCGGATCCTGTCGGGCTGCGGGATCCCCATGGCAGCAATGTCAGAGCAGGAGCGGAGCTGGGTCCTTCCAGCAGATATCTGGGGCTGATTCCATGGGGTCAGCCTGGGAGATGCTGTCCTGCTCCCCACCTGCTCCAGAGCAAAGGCACCAGGACCCCCGGGGATCCCGAGCCCCCGTGGTGATCCCGGAGTGCACCGCTCCGAGGTCTCCGCTCCTGCTGCTCCTTTCAGCATTTCAGCATCCATCGGGTTTTTTTTTTTCATTTAATCCCCTGGAGGCAGTGGGTGCTCCGTGCTCCGCTGGCCCGTGGAATATCCCACCTGGGGCAACATTCCAGCTCTGGAGAGCACAGGGGGTGCAGCTCCCCCAGTGCCGGTGTTGCGGTCCGGATTTGCACCGTGAGGAGGTTCAGGATGGTCCCCAGCTCCCTCCCTCTCCTGGTCCTCACTCCAGGGACGTTCAGCCAGGCAAGGATGTCCAGGAAAGGATGTTCACCCATCCCTGCTGGCCTTTCCAGAGGCATTTTCCCGCTTTGTGCCACAGAGGTGCCTGTTCCAGCAGGGATGCCACTGCGGCTCAGGGCAACCATGGCCACTGTGTGCCACGGGAAGGTTCACCAGGAGGCCAAACCCTCCCCGGGGCTGCTCGAGGCAGAGCAGGGAGTTGGAAACAACCTGAGATGAGAATAAATTTCTCTTCGACATCCAGCTTCAGTTTGCTCCGTTGAAATGAATTCCCAGTGGCCCGGCTGTCCCCTTGCCACCCTGGGTCCCCCGTGGCGTGGTGCCTTTGCAGGGGCGGGTGGGTGCCACAGGGCTCAGGCTCCTGAATGGAAGTGGCACGGTGGCCACCGAGGCTGGCACAGCGGCCACCAGCCCCCTGTGCAGCAGGGCTGGGGGGCTCATCCCTGCGTCCCCCTGTCCCGTCCCACGCAGGGGACCGCGACACCCCGCAGCACCGTGTGCTCACCGCGGGCTCACCGGCGCCTCCCGGGCTCCGTCCCGTCCCTCCGGCAGCTCCGGCGGCGGCTCCAGCTGGCAGGGGACGCGGGATGTCCCTCCCGGCCCCGCGGCCGCTCCGGCTGTCACCGCCGCCCCCTCCCCGCCCTCCCGGCCGTCGCTCTCGTCCCATCCGTATCTCCCGATCGGTACAAGCGGTACGAGCGGGAGCGCTCCTGGACCGAGCTGCCAGCTGCGGAGCACCTGGAGAATCCCCGGGCAGGGGATGATTTATGGGAGCAGCGCGGAGAGGCGAGCGCTCCGCAGCGGCTCCCGGCCGCTCCCTCCGGGGCTCGGGATGCGGGGCCGTGCCCGGTCCCGGCTCCGGGGGGCTGCAGGGGGAGGGCAGGTGACAGACCCCCGGCCCTTTGCGGCCATCGATTTGCAGGAGCCGGCCCAGCCGGGTGTGTAATTGTGCTCGGCCGTGGCCGCTCCCTCCGCGGGGCAGCAAATGGAACTTTTCGGGCCGCTGGCCATTTGGTTTTGTTCAGCTGCTGTTTCCCCCACACCCCGGGGAGAGGAGGGGGCGCGGGAGAGGAGGGAGGGTGGTGGAGGGCGGGGAGGGGGCTGCTGCAGCCCCCCATCCGTGGAGGATTCCTGGGAACCATCGATTCAGCAAATCCCAGGATGGTTTGTGTGGGAAGGGGCATTAAAGCCAATCTCATCGCACCCCTGCCATGGCAGGGACACCTTTCACTGTCCCAGCGTGCTCCCAGCCCCGTCCAGCCTGGCCTTGGGCACTGCCAGGGATCCAGGGACAGCCACAGCTTCCCTGGGAAATCCATTCCAGGGCCTCGCCACCTTCACAGGGAAGGATTTCATCCCGGTATCCCCTGGATGCCGTGGGTGAGGGCACCTCGGGAGGTCGTGGCATCTCACCCACCCCCAGGCCACCTTCCCCGGGCCTTTGCCCCCGTTCCGAGCCCCGTCTGGGTGGGGGCAGACACGGACCCGGTGCCGATCGTGCACGGAGCCGGTGCTGATCATCCCCACCGCCGCCCCCGAGCTTTGCAGGGAGCGATTTCTCCCCCAGGCGCGGAGCGAGCATCCATTCCCCTCGGAGCTCCTCTCTCGCAAGGTAACCGGCATTATATCCGGACCAATTGCTCCAGCATGATCCTCCTGAATGTTGCACAGCATGTACACGGCGTCTTATGGAAAATACATGCCCCTGGGTGAGCCTTTTAATAGCGCCGGCTCCTGCCCGGGGGGCGGGGGGGCCGCGCTCTGCCACGGCGCTGCCAAGGAATGATTGAAAAGTTGGGGCTCGCCGTAGGAAACCCCCCGCTGCGGGGAACAACGTGTTTTCATTCCCCTGCCAGGTAACAAATGAAAAGAATTGCCGTGAATGCTAATGGAGGAGGGAGCAGGACGCTGCTGCGGAGGCTGCCGGGGCTGGAGGTGGGGATGAGGTGGGCAGGGATGGGGGATCCGGTCCCGGAGATGCTGGAGAACCCCGGGAATGCAGGTTGGAGCTGGTGGAAAACATTCCCTGGCAGGGGGCTGGACCAAAATCACTTCTTCTTGCCACAAAAATGCAGCTGAGGGGATGGGTTGGTCCCAAAAATTCCCCTTGGTGAGCTCCTGTCCTTGTGGCAATCCTGGCTGGTCATGGCACGGCACACCCACCCTGGCATGGGGCTGGTGGGCGCTACGGGGAGGATGCTCTGATGCCGCACCAAAATCACTTCTTTTAGGAGCAAAACGCAACTGGGGGAACGCATAAATCCCCAAAAATGCCCAGCTTTCAACCCCAAGGAGCCCGTCCCCGTGTCACAGCCGAGGTGCCATTGAGCCGGTGAAGGGCTGAGCTGTTTGTCACCGGAGCCGGGCTGGGAAGCGGGAGGGTAAACACGGATGAGCAGCCTTCACCCGCTCCAGTAAATATTTTATATCCCACACCAAGAAAAGACACTCCTATTTAAATGATTTATCAAGGAAGATCATGTAGAGGTTTCCATAAAATATGTAGGGCTCCTAATCCCGACATCATCAAGCCAAGAGGACCAGAATCATTTATTACCTTCCCAACAGCCGCGCGGCTGCGGGGACACGACTGACAAATAAAAGTGTGTTTACAGCTTTTGGGCTCCTCCGGGGAGAGGTAAATCACGCAGGGGGTGGGAAGGGGAAAAGGGAGCCGGAAATTGAGCAGCAATTCTCCTCCGTCAGGGCGGCGTGGGGTGGGGGATGCCAGACAGGACCCCGGTGTCACCCGGTGTCCCCACGGCGGCTGTCAGGTGCTGCGTGCAGCGATGCTCGTTCTCCCGTGGGATTTCTGGGATGGGCATTGAGTTCAAGCCCTCTGGGATGCCCAGCTGTGCCCAGATGTTGGTGCACGGCGTGTCTGTGCCCTGCTCTGTGCTGGGATCGGCCATGTGGGATGGGACAGCAGCAGGTCCGGGGTGGGACCTGCAGGGATGTCACACCTTTCCGCGTGGGGCTGTCACATTTCCACTCGACAGTTGGGATGCTGGGGGGTGGACACCAGGCACAAACCCCTCTGGGATGCCCAGATGTGCCCAGATGTCCTGCAGGTTGCAGCTGGACAGGGACCAGCCATCTCAGACGGGTTTTCCATGGGCACCGGCAGAATCAGGAGGGGCCCACGGGGACCCGGCCTCTTCCCCCTCGGAGCTGGTCCCCACCCCATGCTCTCACTCACCTCTCCTGCCACTGCATCCTTTGGATCCATCCATGGGGATTTTTTTCCCCATCCTCTGCCACTCAGCGATCTCATCTTCCCATCCTTTTCATGCATTAATTGAGGATTTTCTCCCATCTTCCCCACTTTTTGCATTTACTGAGAATTCCACCCCACACTGCCCAGTCCTCAGTCACTTCATGATCCCATCAGTGCATCTTTTTGGGTCCGTTTATTGAGATTTTTCCCCCACCTCCCCCCCAATATTTTAGGTCCATTTATTGAGGATTTTCCCCCATCTCCTCAACCTTTTGCACCCATTTATTGAAGATTTCCCCCCCATCCTCTGCCACTCAGTGATCTCCTCATCCTTTTGCATGAATTTATTGATAATTAACCCCTTATCCTTTGCCACTTGACGATCTCATCTCCCCATCCTTTTTAACCCATTTATGGAAGCTTTCCCCCCATCTCCCCAACCTTTTAGGTCCATTTAGGGGGGATTTCCTCCCATCAATCATCCTCATCTCCCCATCCTTTTAGGCTGGGATTTCCCCCATCTTCTCCCACTCAATCATCCCCATCTCCCCATCCTTTTTAACCCATTTATGGAGTCTTTCCCCCCATCTCCCCAACCTTTTAGGTCCATTTCTTGGGGATTTCCCCCTATCAATCATCCCCATCTCCCCATCCTTTTAAACCTGTTTATCGAGGCTTCCCCCCCATCTCCCCAACCTTTTAAGTCCATTTCTGGGGGATTACCCCCATCAATCATCCCCATCTCCCCATCCTTTTAGGCTGGGATTTCCCCCATCTTCTCCCACTCAATGATCCCCATCTCCCCATCCTTTTAAATCCATCTATGGAGGCTTTCCCCCCATCTCCCCATCCCTTTTAACCCATTTATGGAGGCTTTTCCCCCCATCTCCCCAACCTTTTAGGTCCATTTAGGGGGGATTTCCCCCTATCAATCATCCCCATCTCCCCATCCTTTCGCACCCATTTATCGAGGCTTTCCCCCCATCTCCCCATCCTTTTTAACCCATTTATGGAGGCTTCCCCCCCTCTCCCCAACCTTTTAAGTCCATTTCTGGGGGATTACCCCCATCAATCATCCCCATCTCCCCATCCTTTTAGGCTGGGATTTCCCTCATCCTCTCCCACTCAATGATCCCCATCTCCCCATCCTTTTAAATCCATTTATCGAGGCTTTTCCCCCATCTCCCCATCCTTTTTAACCCATTTATGGAGGCTTTCCCCCCATCTCCCCATCCTTTTAGGCTGGGATTTCCCCCATCTTCTCCCACTCAATCATCCCCATCTCCCCATCCTTTTAAATCCATTTATGGAGGCTTCCCCCCATCTCCCCATCCTTTTTAAATCAATTTATCGATGCTTTCCCCCCATCTCCCCATCCTTTCGCACCCACCGATGGCCGATTATCCCCCCATCCTCTGCCCTGCCCATCGCCCGCCCTCTCCCCGCACCTTTGGGCTCCAGTACGGAGTTTTTCCCCCCCGTTCACGGGCACCGCGGCCCCGGGGGGATGCGGGGCACCCCGAGCCGGGCCGCGGGCGCTGGCAGCGGCGGCGATTCGGCCGATTTGGCATTCAGCGGCGGGAGCGCAGCCGTGGGGCCGGCGCCGCGTTATTAAGGGATTAGCAGGTTGTCTTGGCGCTCAATTGTAGATAAGTGCCGCGGTTTGTATTATCTTTTCACGCTGCACCGCGAAGGATGACAAAGAGACAACATGGGTGTCATGGCCTTCAGCATATCATTAAGGGTAATTTGTCTTGCGGGGAGGGGGAGGCGAAGGCAGAGGGAAGGAGAGGAGGCGAGGGAGGACGGGGAAAGGCAGCCTGGGAGGAGAGAGGGGATTAAAAACTAAGAGAGGAGATTAGGAGTGAAATGGGAACTGTATGGAGAGTCAGCCAGGCGGGGAGAGGCCGTGGCCGGGGAGGGGACGGGGGGGTCACCCTGGGACCGGCTCCGGGGCCGCGGGGGCTCAAGAAAAAGCGGGGCTGGGATAGACGAGGCAGGATGGGATGGGGGCTGCGCAGACCCTCCCTTCTCTCCCGCGCAGAAGAGCCCCGATCCCTGCCCAGCCTCTGCCACGTACATTAAACTGCAGTAAGGAGACGGCTCCAGATGGACGCCCCGGATCCCGGGAAGTGGGACACACCCCAGGGAATCCGGGGAATCCACCCGCCACCGTCACTGAGTGACCAGCGCCATCAGCCCTGGGGCTTCGGAGCTCTGGGGACACAGCGCAGGAGGGTCGGGCCATGGCAGCAGCCCCTCGGTGTCACCTGCTCCTCGTGCCACCGCACTCCTGGGTGTAACCCTGTTGTAACCCCGCTTCTGGCAGCCTCCCCATCCCTCCGTGCCCCGCGGCAGCCGCTGCTCCCCCCTCGCCGAGCTCCAGAAGGTAAAGAAGTACCAGGAGGAGCAGCAAGGGGAGCTCTCGAAGCCCCGGGCCGGGCTCGCTCCATCGGTCAATCAGTCAATCCGTGAGGAGCAGCACCACGAGGCGTGGGAATCGATCAGTCGGGGAGATGGCTTTTCACGGGAATGGGAGACAGTCAGACGGAACCGCTCCCGCCACGGTCGCTGCCCCCCGAGGTGCTTTGGGGAGGAGAAGCCCCGCGGTGGCAGCTCCCGCTCCCCCCGTGCCCCCTCCCGAAGAACTCGGGGTGGGCGAATCCCCGAGGGCTGCTCTGCATCCGGAGGCACGCAGCCATCCCAGGGCCGAGGGATTCCGGGATGCCGCTCCGATCGCCCAGGTGCCACCGCCGTGCCCCGACCTCTCCCTCCGGCGCGGGGACCGGGTCTCCGGGGGCTGGGGACGGGGATCCTCCCGCACCCCCTCCCTCCCTCCCCTCCCCTCCCCTTCTGATAATCCTATTTTTGAACCAGGGGATTAGGATCAATACTTCACTCCTAATGCTGTGGTAATACAGTGTTACACCGCCAGCGCCAGTTCCCTGCTGAAACACTTAAGGTAGTTTAAACCCATTTGTGCCGGGGAGTGCCGTGAATCCACAACGAGCTCCGAGCCCGGCCGAGCCGAGCCGAGCCCGTGCCAGCCTGGGGCTGCCCGTGGCCAGCCCTGGCTGCTCCTGGTGGCCCAGGGAGCTCAGGAGGCTTCTGGGCCCCAAAAGGGCCCCGCCGGGCAGGGGCTGTGCCCCCGGGGCCGCTGTGCCCCTCACCAGCCGGTGCGGGCAGCAGCTGCTCATGCCGGGGATGCTGCAGGGATCCCTTGTGGAAGGATCCCTGGTGCGGTGGAGCCCTGGTGGCTCCCCAAATTCTGAGTGTCCCCGGTTCTGTGTGTCCCCAGCTCTGCCCTGGGCTCTGGGTGTCCCCAGCTCTGCCCTGGGCTCTGGGTGTCCCCAGCTCTGTCCCCCCAGCAGCCCCTCGCTGGCTCTGGGGCTGAGGGATCTTGTCCATCCTTTGCTCCAAATTGGCTGCGGGGTTTGAGCAGCTCCCGGGAACAGAAACCAAAACATTTTCATCCCGCGCTAATTCATAATTAGCTCCGTTTTTATTAGGTGCTAATGGAGAGCGGGGATTTGGGATGCCTGGCACAGCTCGGAAATGCTGATTCACCCAGAGACCTCCCTTTCCTCAGGCCAGAGCCCGCTCGAGGCAGCTCCTGGACAAAAAAATCCCAGCCCAGCAAACTCCAGGAACATCTCGGGAGCCGAGCAGCAGCTCCAGCAAACACCATCCCTGGGATCCAGGGATCCACGGCACGGATCGGGCTGTGTTCCCTGAACACAACGCTCTGGGGACCCCCTGCCCCCACCTGGGGACTCCCTGACCCCACCAGGGAGTCCCTCACAGGCTCCTTCCCTCCTCTGTTTCCCAGGAAAGGGATGCTCGTGACATCTGGGATAAACTGGCCCCGTCCCTGGCTCCGGGGAGGATCGGGATCCGGCCCCTCTGCTCTGGGTATTTTCAATTAAAACCAAAATATCCCCTAATAACCCACGGAGGGTTTTTATTTCCTTCCCTTTTTAATTTTTTTTTAAATAAATCTATTATGAGGAGCTTAGAGACGGATGTAAAACCGGCGAGGGACGATTTGAGGATTAGGGATCGGAGCATCCTGGCGCGAGGAGCCAAGGAAGGACAGACCTGACCGGGCTGGAATCAGCCGGGGAAAGGATCACCGAGCCCAGCCAGGCCGGGAAGGGGAAAAAAGGGATGCAGGGCTGGGAAGAGGAGCTGGGAAGGCGTCCCGGCCGACGGCTCCGGAAGCAGCAGCGAGATCCCGAAGTGGGACCCCCTGCCCCGCGCCGCTCCCGCCTCCCGCATCCCGTTTAGCATAAAAGTCATTTTGGTCCGGGACCCCCGGCTGCTGCTCCCTCATTCCCAGGCATCGGGGCCCCCTGCGCGGGGCGAGCAGCGTTTAACCCCCCCCGCCAAGGGGAATTGGCTGCTTCACCGTTTCCCTGACCCCCAAAAAGACAATGAAATCCCGCACGAAACCAATAGATTTGAGCCACAGGCCTGCGGAGAGGCGAGAGGAATAAAATACAGATGGAGCCTCGTGCGGCGGGGATGGGAATGGATTCCGAGCGGGAGCCGGGACGTGCCGGGGCTGCCCGGGGTCGGCATGAGGTGACCCCCCCCAAGTCCATGTGCACCTCACAGCCCCACTCTGGGTGGCTTTTGAGGCCCAGTTCTTCATTTCCTGGAAAAAAATCCCTAATTTCGGCCCCGCCTGCGGCGCCCAGCCTGAATTTGGGAGCTCTTCTGGTGGTTTTTCACCAGGTTCTGAGCAAAACCTTCTGCCGGGTGATGGAGCTGGGGTGCGGCGGGATGGTGTGGGGACACGGGGACACCCGGAGCATCCCGGGATGGCTCATTCCGTATCCCTGCGGAGCTGGAGCCCTCAGAGGCTGCTCATCCTCCTGCCTTAACGCACCACCTCTATTTATTCTGCTCCTGTAACTGTAAAATTGATTTTCTTGCAACAAGCCGCTCGTCTTTCACCACCCAACGCACCCAAACGCTCCAACATAAGACACTGGCAATTTTTAATTAGTTTCCTTTCTCCCTCCTTCCTCCCTGAGCAGGCATGTGGAACCGGAACAGGGCAGCCCGGAAAGGAGCGGGATCCAAAGGTGACAAAAGCACTTTTTATCCTTGATATGATTATTAATAATACACTCGTTTACCTAACGAGGCGGGAGCGCGGGGGGTGGCGCAGGGAGGTGATTAGTGCTTCCTTCAGCTGTGGGGATGCAGGAGCAGCTATAACCACTGGAATCTTTCAATATTGGCTGGGAGCAGCTCAGGGGTGTTGGTCCCCTCCCCACAAACACCCCCCGGCCCAGCCCTGGCTCCGCTGGTGGCTTTGCTGGCACGATGACGTGGGTGCTGCCAACGTCCCCTGGGTCAGGGGTGGAATTTGTCAGGACCCCTTTGAAGGTGACCCCTGACACTCCCATGTGGGTGACCACAGCCCAGGATTAACTGGAAAACCCACGGGGCTCATTACACCACTCCGATAACGAGCCCGGAGTAATTAAAGCCTCCCTGGCTGGGCTGGGGGAGCCACTCTGCCCTGCCAGGCTCCCCCTGCCCCTCCAGCCCCACAGGGGAGGCCGTGAGCCCCCAATTTGGAGGTCCCCACCACCCTGTGCTGAGGCTGCAGCCAGGTGCCAGCGCCACGCGTCCTCTGTCACCAACGCCCCGGCTGGAGGTCACAACCCCGTGTCCCCCTGTGACCGTCTGGGTGGCAGAGGTGACCGCAGCCCCGAGCATCCCGCTGTGGGAAGGGTCCCCGGGAGCAGGGAAAGGGCAGAGGGGCTGCACGGAGGGAGCAAAGCCCCAGCAGCAGCAGCACAGGGACACGTGTGCGCCCCGAGGAGCCGCCCGGGAAAAGTTCCTGGGATGGGGAGTGGGGAGAAAGGGAGAATGAAAGGGAAAAGAGAAAACAAAAAAAAAAACCAGAAAAAAACGGGGAAAAAAGGGCAGGAAAGTCCTGCGGCCTTTTGCCTTGTCAGTTCTCCGTCTGCTGTCACTCAGCCGCCGAATTCTCCTTCAAGTTGTCATAGCGAGGCTGGCGGGGATTATGCCGCGGCTCTGTCCAGAATTGATTCATGTGGAACGCGTGCTTGACGGGCGGAACCGCTGGTGTGAGCGGGAGCCGCTGAGACCCCCGATTTTCCCACCTTCCTCACACAATCTGGTATTGTTTGGCCGCAGCCTTAGTGATCCCTGCGCCGGGGCTGTGACTGACACAGCTTTGAGGCTCTAAGGCGTATTTTGAATTTCTAAAACCTCTCAGGAAGTCCCCGGGGTGCCTTCTGCCATTGTCTTGTTTCTCCTTTCGCCTTTTTCCCTTTCCACCCCGAACCCCTCCTGCATCCCCCACCGCCTCCTCCCCCTTTTTTTTGCCCCTTCCTCCCCCTAATTCCAACCCCTCAATCCCTGACACAACCCGGGGTTTTTTTTTTCCTTTCCCCCCATGTTTACGCTCCAACTCTCTCCGGAGCTGCTCAGCCACTTCGCAAACACGATTTAAAAAAAAATAAATTAAATAAAACAGAGAAAAACTAAATAAAGCTCTAAAAGTTCCCAAATCCTCGATCCGCCACGGAGAAGAGGAGCTTTACTTGTTTGCCTTTAATCAGCTGACACACACCCCGGGATGTGTTGAAAAATAATAATAGTAGGAATAAATCTTCCAGCGAGTCATAATAGAAATAAATCTTTCACCTAATCTTAATAGAAATAAATCTTTTTCCTAATCTTAACAGAAATAATGCTCTCGGCTAATCTGTGGTGAGCTTGTGTCCATCCTGCTGCCCACACTGCTCCAGGTGTCCATCCCCATCCATCCCCATCCATCCTAATCTATCCCCAACCATCCCCAACCATCCCAAACCATCCCCATCCATATCCATCCCCATCCATCCATCCATCCCAAACCATCCCCAACCATCCCAAATCATCCCCAACCATCCCCAACCATCCCAAACCATCCCAAACCATCCCCAACCATCCCAAACCATCCCCATCCATCCCCATCCATCCCAAACCATCCCAAACCATCCCCATCCATCCATCCCAAACCATCCCAAACCATCCCCAACCATCCCCAATCATCCCCAACCATCCCAAACCATCCCAACCATCCCAAACCATCCCAAACCATCCCAACCATCCCCAAACCATCCCAAGCATCCCAAACCATCCCAAACCATCCCCATCCATCCCAAACCATCCCAAACCATCCCCAACCATCCCAAATCATCCCCAACCATCCCCATCCATCCCCATCCATCCCAAACCATCCCAAACCATCCCAAACCATCCCAAACCATCCCAAACATCCCCAAACCATCCCAAACCATCCCCAACCATCCCAAACCATCCCCATCCATCCCCAACCATCCCCATCCATCCCAAACCATCCCAAACCATCCCCATCCATCCATCCCCATCCATCCACCCCCAGCCATCCCCATCCATCCTCATCCATCCCAAACCATCCCCATCCATATCCATCCCCATCCATCCATCCCCATCCATCCCTGCTGGGGTCACTCAGAGTGACCATCCCACAGGGTCTGGATGGGAATTTCCCTCTGGATGGACTTTTCCCTCCCAGGGAGAGCAGAGCCCCCGTGCTCCTCCTCAGACCGGGCTGCTCCCGGCGCAGGGTCCGGGCTCTGCCCCGTCCCCGTCACGTCCCCCGACCCCTCCGGGCTCAGCGCTTTAAAACCATTTCCCATTTCCAGTCTTAATCTTATAAGAATGAATTGAGAATGACCAGTGTAAATACACAGGTGCCACTGGGAGCAGAAACCACTCTTTAATCTCAGATATGAAAACAATTCCCTGCTCCGCGCGCTGGCAATCAGCGAGTGCCATCAGCGCCGCGCTCTCCCCGGGAACACGAGAGCTTATAAATATGAATTAGTGCAGAGAAAATCTACTCTCTTACCTAAAGCTAAATGTTATCTGGGTCCCTTTCCAGCAGTGGCTGACATTTCCAGAGTGCTTTTAGTCACATCTGCGGGAAGACAACTCATTTCTTGTCTTAAAAAAAAAAAAAAAAAAAAATAAGAGAGGGAGAAAGGGAAGAGGGAGGAAGTGGAGGAGGATGCAGGGAGATGCTGGGAAAGAGGGAATGCTGGATGCCTGAGCCTGCTCTGGAGAGAGGAGGTGCTGGGTGGGCTCTGGGTTGGCTCTTTGGGATGAGGATGGAGCGGCTGGGGAAGCCAAAGCCCCGAGGAGGTGGCACAAGGTGGCTCTCAGGAGCCACCTGAGAGAGGCCTGGAAGTGTGGGTGCTCCTGGCTGGGGTGCTGAGCAGCCCCGGGGTGGCTCGGAGTGCCTGCCACTTGCTGGGGTCCTGTTTGGGACGGGACACGAGGAGTGGGGTCCCCAGCCAGCCCCTGGAGCAGGGACATCACCCAGTGCCACAGGAACGGAGCCTCCCGTGGGATCGGTGCCCGCAGCCCTGGCACGGAGCCCCTCGGGTTGTCCTGGGTGAGGGGAGACTGGGAGGGGTCCCACAGGATCCTCGTGTGCCACCTCTTCCCGAAATCCTGGTGATCCACGGGCAGGCAGGGCTGGAGCAGCACCTGCAGGGTCTGACCCAGAGCTGGAGTCGGTGCTGGGGATGGAGCCAGAACATCCCTGGGGACACCTGGAAAACGGCAAGGGGCAGCACCCACAGCACCCTGCCCGAGCTGGGGAAACTGAGGCACGGCGTGGGAGCTGTTCCCAAAGGCCGGCTGAGGGGATCAGCTTGGAAAGAGAGGGGATGATGGGGCAGGGCGACCCCAGCAGCAGGAGCCTGACCCAGGCGCGGGGTTTGGGATGCTCCAGCAGCATCCCGGCCTCCAGCACCTCTCCTGCCCCTCTCACCCTCAACATCTCTCACCCTCTGCCTCCAGGGACCCCCAGAAGAGCTCCAAAGCCCCCCGAAGAGCCGGCGATGGGGCAGGAGCAGCGCACCCCCTCCCCGTGCCGGGCTGCCATGCCGCTCTCCCCGCACACGCAAGGCTCCCGAGCCCGGCGAGGCTCTCTCTAATGGGATGCTTAAGCCGCCTTTTAGGTTTTTAATGAGCGGATCCCGGCAGGAATGCTAAACACGGGCAGGTACAGCCCTGCCTCGCCGGCAGCCGCGCGTGTTCCCGTGTCCTTGTCTGGCTCAAGTGAGCTCTGACCTCATTTGCTTCGCGCCGTTCAATTAACGAGGCGAGCGGCGCTGGGGGGAAGGGGGGATGCCGGGGGGGGGTCACCCCATGTATTAATTTCCATTTTATGTTCCAAACAATTGAGCAGCACGCGGCGGCTGCCGGTCCCTCGCGGGGCCGGGCTCAGACTCCGCTCTACCCGCGCTGGGATTTGTCCCAGACCCCCAGCCCGGGGGGTTTAGGGGTTTGGGGGGACCGTGGGGACCCCGTTCCAGCCTCGCCATCCCATTTTCCACCCAGGGAGGGCCGTTTGCCGGGTTTGGATAATGCCCCTCCATCTTGTGCTTCATCCGGAACATCGATGGCTGCCAATGAGACAGAAATGATTGGGAAAAGGGCGAGAGAGGGAGAGAAATGTTTCCCGGGATGTTAAAATAGCCACTTCAGGCACCTAAATTTATGCTGCTCAGAAATGGATTTTTAGTCCGGGGTAATGAGAGAACAAAATAATTAATTCCTCTCCCGCAGACAAAAGGCCGAAGGCGCGGATCCAGCCCCGGCGTCCCACCAGCCCGGCAGGAACGGGACAATTCCCGCCGGCAGCAGCTGGATCTGCACCTTGGGAATGCGTCCCGGGTGGGGCACCCCCCGCCTCACGGGGATTTTGGGGTGTGCAGGGGTCGGGGGCTGCCCCATTCCCGTCCCTATCTCCCTCTGTCCAGGCTGATCCAGCGCCGTGCCCCATCCCGTGCCCACCCACGGGGGTCTGTGGGTGCCAGGGGGGGTTGGACCCCTCGCCGGGAGATGAGATTTCCAAAGGGAAGGAGCTGCCTCCCCTCTGCCAACACAGCCACCAACTCTTCGGGGATGAACGGGGGGATTGTGCTTGTTCGGGATGGAGTGATAAATATTAATTATGCAAAGCAGCTTCTCCAGCCCACCCTCGTCTCCACAACATTCCGGGACAGGGAGAGACGCAGGCAGAGTCAATTTATTCATGGAGCAGGTCACTCCCTGTACGAACATCCCTTTCAAAAGGGAGTTGCAACTGGAGGAGATCAAGCAGGGCTGAGTTTGCCTCCCTCAGATATGATAAAATATTCTAATAAATACTCGGGGAGCCCATGACAAGGAGAATGCTTCATGCTGGTGAGACCTTCATGGCGGGGCCTTTCGGGGGGTCTCCTGTTAGTGCTGAGGGGTTTGGGGGGTTCTGGAGCATCCTCAGGGCCTGTCTACCCCTCAGTCCCACTGGAAGGTCACTGTCCTATGGGATGCTCTCCCTGTTTCCAGTTCTTAATAGAAAAACATAAAAATCTGCTGTTTCCTTGCCTTGGATGTTCAGGAGGGATTTCCTGCCCCCCTCACAACGGGGAACACACACAACACCCCACGGGCAGCGTGGGTGGCCCCAGACACAGGGGCAGCAGCACCCCAACCCGATCCCCTCTCCCACTCTGTTCCTGGCCCCATTCCAGCCTCATTCCTATCCTTTTCCCGGACAAACTCCAGCCCTATCTTCACTCCCACCCCATTCCTGGACCTGTTCCATCCCCACTCCCATCCCATCCCCATTCCCATCCCATCCCTGGCCCCACGCAAACACCATCCACAGTCCCAGCCCAGCCCCATCCCTGGTCCCATCCCATCTCCTTCTCCAATCCCGTGTCCGTTCTGATTCTGTTCCTGGCCCTAATCCTAATCCAAGCCTCACCCTGGCCCTATCCCATCCCATCCCATCCCATCCCATCCCATCCCATCCCATCCCCATTCCCATCTCATCCCTGACCCCATCCTCACTCCCATCCCATTCTCAGTCCCAGCCCTGCCCTATCTCATCTCATCTCCATTCCCTACTCCGGGCACTACCCCACCCCCAATCCCAATCCCACCCTAAACCCACCCATGCCTGGTCCCATCTGCTCATCCCCCTCCTCCAGCCAGGCCCCACCATTCCCAGCACCATTCCCAGCCCATTCCCAGTGCCTTTCCCAGTGCCACTCCCAGTGCCATTCCCGGTGCCATTACCACCATTCCCAGTGCCATTCCCACCATTCCCAGTGCCACTCCCAGTGCCACTCCCAGTGCATTCCCAGTGCCATTCCCAGTGCCATTCCCAGTGCCATTCCCACCATTCCCAGTGCCATTCCCAGTGCCACTCCCAGTGCATTCCCAGTGCCGTTCCCAGTGCCACTCCCAGTGCCATTCCCGGTGCCATTCCCACCATTCCCAGTGCCACTCCCAGTGCCATTCCCGGTGCCATTCCCACCATTCCCAGTGCCATTCCCACCATTCCCAGTGCCACTCCCAGTGCCATTCCCAGTGCCGTTCCCAGTGCCACTCCCAGTGCCATTCCCGGCGCCATTCCCACCATTCCCAGCCCATTCCCACTCCAGGCGCGCAACTCAACCCCTCTCCAATCCCAATCTCATTCCCGCCCCGTCCCCTCCCACCCTCCCATTTCCCCCCCGCCCCCCCCGTTCCCATCCGGTGGGCGACGGCGTCACCGTGCGGCCGCTCCGGGCAGCGCCCGCGCCCCCGCTTCGCGACCCCCCGGCACCGGGGGATCCCCGGCTCCGGCTGCTCGGCGGGGCACGGCCCGGCCCCGGTGGCTGCGGGGCTGCGGGTGTGCCCGGGCCGCGGGGCGGGGTGCGGGCCGCGGCACCGGGGGCGTTCCGGGTGCTCCCGGGGAGCGGCCGCGGTGCCCCCGCCCTGGCCGGTCCCGCCGCTGCGGGGCGTGGGGTCGCGGCCACCCGGACTCCCCGAGCCCCGCGCGGGTCCCGTAGCCCCGGGGGGGCGGCGGGGGGGGTGCAGTGGCGGCGCCGGGCCGGGGGGTGGCACGGCCGAGCCAGGCGGGAGCGCGGCGGAGCCGGTGATGCTGCCGGGGAGGGTCCCGGTGCTCCGCAGCCCCGGCCCCGCATCCCCACCTTCCTCTCTCCCTGCAGCGCTGCTCTCCCGCTTCCCGGCAGCGCGGCAGCCTCTCATCCCCGCCTCCCGGTGCTGCCCGGTATCCCCGCATCCCTGCATCCTCCCATCCCGGCATCCCTGCATCCTCTCATCCCGGCATCCCGGCAGCTGCCTCCGTGCCGCCCGGCATCCTCCCATCCCCGCATCCCTTCATCATCCTCCCATCCTCCCATCCCTGCATCCTCCCATCCCGGCATCCCGGCAGCTGCCTCCGTGCCGCCCGGCATCCTCCATCCCTGCATCCCTCCGCTCCCGAGTCCTCCCATCCCCGTATCCCCGCGTCCCTCCATCTTCCCAGCCCAGCGCCTCCCCGTGAAGCCCCGCCGCGGAGCTGAGCCGTGCCGCCCCGTTCTGGGGAGCAGCGGGGGGCCCCGGGGGGCCGCGGGCAGGCTCAGCACCGGCCCCGCGGGCTCGGGATCCCCCCGTGCCCACCCTCGGCACGGCCGGGGATGAGGCAGCGCCGGGGGGGACACGAGCGGCGCCGCAGGTAATGGTACGTGCCGGGCCGCGACCCCACCCCAAAATTGCCGGGGGCGTGTGGAGGGCCGGGGGGGTTGGGGGAGGCTGCGGGAATCGGGGTGCGAAGCAGCCCGTGGGTGCTCGGCCTGCCGGGCTCTGCGAAGCCGGGGGGGACCCCAGACAGGTGGGAATGGGGTGGGAAAAGGGGAGGGGGGTGGTGGAAAAAGCCGGGAGCGGGGGGAACATCCCACAGCGGGGGGAATTATCTCGGAAAAGGCATCGGACGTGCCGGGTGGGAAGGGGATTTGTGGCCGTGGTTCCGTGGCGCTCGATAATCCCGAGCGCTGGCTTTCCCCGAGCCATCTGGGCACTCGGGAGGCGCGGGGGGATCGGCTGGGGGTGAAGCGGGGGGGCTGCGGCCATCCACGCCGGGGTCTCCCCTTCCCAGCAGCTGGAGGCAGCGCGCAGCCCCCAGCCCACCATGCCCTCGTCCAAGAGCGAGAGCGAGTTCTGGATCGATGGATCCCACCGGGAGGCGGCACTGGAAGATTTCTACATCGTGGGCCCCGAGCTGGGACGGTACCGGGCGGGGAGAGCGAACGGGGAGGGGCCGGGAGGGGCAGGAGCCCCCCGGGGGTGGGAGCGGGTCCTGGCTGGGGCAGGGACTGGCCTGGTGGGGAGAGGGATGGAGGGAGGCAGGAGGGATGGAGGGAGGCAGGAGGGATGGAGAGAAGCAGGAGGGATAGAAGGAGGCAGAGAGGGATGGGGGGAGGCAGGAGGGATGGAGGGAGGCAGGGGGGATGGAGAGAAGCAGGAGGGATGGAGGGAGGAAGGAGGGATGGAGAGAAGCAGGAGGGATGGAGGGAGGCAGGAGGGATGGAGGGAAGCAGGAGGGATGGAGGGAGGCGGGGGGGATGGAGGGAAGCAGGAGGGATGGAGGGAGGCAGGAGGGATGGAGGGAAGCAGGAGGGATGGAGGGAAGCAGGAGGGATGGAGGGAAGCAGGAGGGATGGAGGCAGGAGGGATGGAGGGAGGCAGGAGGGATAGAAGGAGGCAGAGAGGGATGGGGGGAGGCAGGAGGGAGGCAGGAGGGGATGGAGGGAGGCAGGAGGGGATGGAGGGAGGCAGGGGGGATGGAGGGAGGCAGAGGGGGATGGAGGGAGGCAATGGGGGATGGAGGGAGGCAGGGGGGATGGAGGGAAGCAGGAGGGATGGAGGGAGGCAGGGGGGATGGAGGGAAGCAGAGGGGGATGGAGGGAGGCAGAGGGGGATGGAGGGATGTGGGGAGGGGTGAGGAATATGGAGGGGATGGATTGGGGGGGATGGAGGAATTTGGGGGGGTGGATGAAAGGGAATGGGGGCGAAGGGGTGCAGGAAAGGATGCAGGAAGGGAGGGACAGATACGGAGGGGATGGATGGATGTGGGAGGAATGGATGAGGAGGGATGGAAGAATGGAGGGATGCAGGGAGGGATGGACAAGCAGGGGAGAAGGGTGGCTGTAGAAAGGCTGTGGAAGGATGGATAAGGGGATGGATGGTGACAGGCCCTTCCCTCTCGTGTGGCCTGGTGCTTGGCCTGTGCTGTGACACTGCAGCCAGGGGCTGGGAGCACTCACTGGGGCTTTGCAGGTTGGACAGGGGGCCCCTGGGCCTGTGGGGATGGATATTCCTCCTCTCATGAGGAGACCATCTCTCCTCTGAGCACCCCAAGGCTTTTGGGGTGGGCGATGAGGGTCCTGCCTGCAGCAGCCCCCTGCAAAGGCCAGGCAGTGCCAGCCTCCACAGAGCCTGAATTCCCAGCTCTGCGTTTGGCTTGCAGAGCCCATCTGAGGGCTGTGATCCCGCTGTCCGGTGCCCCTGGGGCAGGGGGGTGCCAGGGGTGCCAGGAGGCCGTGCTGGGAAGGTTGCTGATCCCGTTTGTGGGGGCTCTGGGCTGTGCCGTGGGGGGAGGCAGCTCTGCCTCGGAGCCCTGGCTCAGAACAGGGGGATTTGGTGGCTCAGGCTGGGCCAGCCCCAGCTGCCTCAGGGTTTCCATCCTCAGAGGAGCCTGAAAAGGAGCAGTTTTGGTGAAAGCAGGAATTTAAGGGTTTGTATCAAGGGGTGGCCACATCAGCCCGGGGCTTGGCAGCACTCAGCCCTGCACAGAGGGATTTAGGGCAGAAGGACAGGCCTGGAGCCTCTGGAATCCATCCATCCATCCATCCATCCATCCATCCATCCATCCATCCATCCATCCATCCAGCTTTAGTCCCAGATTTAAATGAAACTCACGGCGTGTGGGGTCTGGGTGGGCTTTGGGCTGCTGGGAGCCCACTCACCATGCACAGCTCTGCCTTGGAGCCTCTCCTAGCAAGGCTGGGCCCAGCTCCGGCCGGGAAGCCCCTGGGGAGCAGGAGAGGGATGGAGGGAGCCGCGCAGGGATGCGGGGACAGCGGGGAGGACCCAGCCCGGCCCCGGCACGTTCCAGGCTCCCGGCAAATCCCATCGTTCGACATTTTCCGGTTCATCTGGAAAGCAAATGCAATTATCTCCCGTCGCAGGCAGGGCTGATTTGGGATATTTATTTGAGGCCTCGAGCGGCGGCTGCGGGGGCCGGCGGGGACCGAGGTGTGGCGAATTCCGAGCGCTGCCCTAATTGGGGACGCGTGAGGGGCAGCGCCACGGGCACAGCGGGCACGGGGGCCACCCCGAGTCCTGCTAAACGCCGAGCCGAGCGCTCCTAAATGATCTCGTTAGCGGCGGGAATCAGGCTGGGAACTGTCCGTGCGGAAAAATGCGGAGGGGAGGGTGAGAGGCGACAGATCCTGGCTGGGATTCAGCTGTGGAGAGGGGGTTGTGGAGGGTCCTGCCCCCCGAGCAGCCCAGCTGGGAAATTCCAAGAATAACCTCGTGGTTTCTCCCGCTGGAAGAGCGTTGTTGTGGCGCAGAGATGCCATTTTGGGGTCAAATTGCAGCTTTTGCCCTTTTTCCCGAGCTGGAGCGGGTGGTGGCCGCCCCTCTCCTCCCCTCCCAGCTGCAACAATTCGTTTCCAAACCTCGTTTTATGTGTAAAGTGAAGTTTCGTGGAGAATGCTCGGCAAAAGGGGGGGAATGCTGTGAAGCTGGGCAGGGCTGGGGCTCCTGGATCCCGCAGCATCCCGGACGAGCCCGGTACCCGGCGCTGCCGTTGCCATGGGAACGCCGTTCCCAAATTCAGCCGGATGAGCTGCAGAATCTACTCCGGCTTTGGAGACAAACCCCTCTTTGAGAGCACCCGGGAGCGCGGGGGCTGCCTGGGGAGCCCGGCAGGCTCAGGGGAGGTTTTGGGGTGAAACTCGGTGGTTTTGGGGTCTGATCTTGCCGGGCACCTCCAGGCACAGCCTGAGCTCCGTCCCAAAGTGCGGGAAAACACGGGGGCAGGAATTAATCTGCTCCAGGAGCCAGGCAGGGAGATGGAATTGCAAAGGAGCCCCGGCAGGGCCCGGAGCGATGGATGGGCTGATTTCACCGGCCGGCGCTCGGGAAACGCGATTAACTCGAGCCGAGATGGCCATCGGCGGGGAGGCGGCGGTCCCCGTGTCACCTGGCGGGTGTCCGGTGACGGGAACCGCCTGGGATGGAGCCCCGGCAGTGTCGCTGCTGTCGCCGAGAGACTGCGAGCGGGGACACGGCGGCTCCGTCCCGTCGTGAAAGCGGCTTAAGGATTTAAACCCCCCGCAGAAAGCGGGTGGGATTAAAAATGCCTCGGCCGGGAGAGCCGGGAGGGGGTCCGGGAGAAGGGGGGGCAGGAAGGGGAGGGGTACAGGAGGGGAATTCGGGAATGGGGGGGATGCAGGAGGGGGGAAACCCGTGAAAAGCCGGATCCACGAAGAGTGGAAGCCACGCTGAGCTCCCAGGGCCTGGCACTGCCAAAGGGGGAGCGGGACCCCCGGCTCTGTGCCAAGCCTCACGTCCCCCCCTGTCCCCCAGGGGAGCCACCTCGGTGGTGTTCAGCTGCCAGGAGAAGGGCACGGGAGCTCCCTACGCTGCCAAGATCCTGAAGAAAACGGTGAGTGGGGCAGGAGAGGGGCTGGGGATGGGAAGGGGGGGCATCAGGGAGCTGGGGGAGAGGGTGGTGGTGTCTGTCCTGCCCTGCCCTCGGCACCGGGACAGGCGTGGGGCTGGCACAGGGCATGGCTCCCGCACTCCGGGGGTCCCACATGGACAAAAGCGCTGGGATTTGGGGTGGGGGTGGGCTCTGGGACAGACATGGGAATGTGCTGGGGGTAGTGGGGGGTCTCTGCGTGGTGGGGAGCCAGAGCCAGGCCTGGCAGTGCAGGTGACACAAGCTCTGCGCGGGCTCTGCTTCCCAGATCGACAAAAAGATCGTGAGGACGGAGATCGGGGTCCTGCTGCGGCTCTCGCACCCCAACATCGTGAGTAGGACCCTTGTGACACTGCTGCCACCTCCCTTTGGGTCGGGTCCACGGCTGATGGGGGTGGGTTTGCCCTGAACTCAGCCTGGGGCTGAGGGAAGGGCTGGAATGTCCTTGTCCTCATCCTGTCTTGGCACAGGATGAAGGCATCGCCCCATGGAAAACCCTCCCTGCACCCCGCCCGTGTCCCCTCCCTGCACCCCGTGTCCCCTCCCTGCCTCACTGACAGCATCCTGGTGATTCCCCTCTCTCTGCCACATGAAATTCCCGGTCCTCGCAGCTCCTTTGAGCTCCCAGCTCTGATATCCAAGGCCAAGGACGCTCCCTGTGCTCCCCCTTCCCACACCCTGGCTGGAGATTTCCAGCAGGCAGGCAATTTCCATCGAGGAGATCAAATGAATCCCAGGAAAATTGCCCGCCTGTAATGAATCCTGCCAGGGGAGATGAAAGGGGAGGCTGGGGCTGCGGGGCTGGGGCCGTGTCCTGCCCGCTCAGCGCTCCAAGGATAACGGGAGCGGGGCTGGAGTGGATCTAATCCAGCCAGGGGCCAGCAGAGCCCCTCTGGAATGCCAGGGGGCTCCGTGCCCCCCACCCCCCAAAAAAAAAAAAAGCTCATTCCCGACTGCAAGGTTCCACTGGGAAATTGCAAAAGGATCTTGGAGAACACCTGAGTTAAGGGAATGACACGAAAAAGCCACCTGGGAGCTGCTGTGGGGCTGAGGGCTGGGACAGGCCCGGCTCCTGTCGGGATTGTGATCAGGACATCGCTGGGACATTGTCTTGCCACTGGCTGCAGCATCCCTCCAACCCTGGGCGCGGCTGCTCCCAGCCCACCCTCAGCAGAGCTTTGCTCTCTGGAGAAGCCCAAAACCTTCATGCCAAGAGATGAAGCCAAGAGAAATCCCAAACATCCCCAAAGCAGCGATAAAGAGGCCAAAGCACTGAGGACAGCTTGTCTCCAAACCTCTCAGCCAGCTCGGCGTGGGCCTGTTTTGGGGTGTTTCAGTGGTTTTTGGGGCAATTTGGTGCTTCAGCCTCTTCCATGGAGACATTTCCCCCATCCCAGGACACCTGGGCAGGCGCAGGGATGAGAGCCAGGATGGGAATCACGCACTTGGAGCAGCCCAGGTGGATGGGAAGAGGCTCCTCTCTGATGTGTTATCAGGAACACCACAGCAAATCCAATTTCCACCCTCCCCTCTCCAGGCAGCAGCTCCTCGGAGCCGTGGAGGAGGATCCAGCCTGTTGGAATATTTAAATCCCCGAGGTTTCCGTGGGGTTCTGCTCATCCCAAGTTCAAGTGATGTTTGAAGAGGAGCTGCTCTGCTCCATTATTGACGTGCGAGCACCGACCTCGGCAGAGGCTGATAATAGGATTGTAAACTTTTGAAGTTAATAGGAAAATGATAGTGCTCTGTGTGTTATTATAATGCAATAAGCTGCCACGTAGTGTCTCTCACCCCGCGGGGGATCACGGCGTGTCACCCAGCCTGGGAAGGGAATGATTAAAGCCCCATGAAATTCGCGGTGTCACAAAAGTCTTAAGAAGCATGAAATTCTTGGGTTTCCATTTTCTTAGGGAGAAAAAAAAAAAAAAGTGGGGAAAAAAAAAAAAAAAAAAGGAAAAATTGCATTAAGAGAGAGTTGTTAATTCCAGATGGGCTGTGGAGGCACAAAGGGCTCGTGTGGGAGCCAAATCACAAAAAGTCAGGGGGAAAACACGGGCTTGGTGCCTCTTCTGCTGCAGAACAGCCCAAGGGACGTTTCCAGAGCCTTGGTCCCAGAGTGACCGTGGCCTCACGGGGTGTGTCCGGCTCGCCCTCATCCCATCCCGGGTGTGCAGGGTCAGGATCCATCCCGTGCAGCCAGTGCTCCCACTCCACAGGGCTGGACAAAGGCTCCCAGGTGCCCACGGAGCTGCAAAATCCCAATGCTCTCAAGGAGCTCCTCTGACAAACAAATCGGAGACGTGAAGAGGATCAGGGCTCTGCACATCCCCAGATTCATCTTTAATCCCTGTTTAGTGAGTGGGGCTGCTGCGAAAAGTTCCAAAAATTCAGGTGAAAACAAATCAAGAGTGGGGAGAAACCAAGCAAACAGAGGAAGGAAATGTTTGCCCTGAAATAACCCTTGCCACCCTCCCTGGTGGTCAAAGTCTCCTCCCAGCACAGCCAGGACGCATTCCTGCATTCCACATCCCATATCCTATATCCCATATCCCATATCCCATATCCCACATCCCACATCCCACATCCCACATCCTATATCCCATATCCCATATCCCATATCCCATATCCCATATCCTATATCCCATATCCCATATCCTATATCCCATATCCCACATCCCACACCCCATATCCCATATCCCATATCCCATGTCCCATATCCCAGATCCCATATCCCATATCCTATATCCCATATCCCACATCCCATATCCCACATTTCATATCCCTCATCCCATATCTCATACCTCATATCCCACACTCCACATCCCATATCTCACATCCCATATCCCATATCTCATACCCCACACCCCACATCCCAAAACCCCTTCTGTCCCCCTTTCCAGATCAAGCTGAAGGAGATTTTTGAGACAACCTCGATATCCCTCAATATCCCACATCCCATATCCCATATCCCATATCCCACATCCCATATCCCATATCCCATATCCCATATCCCATATCCCAAAATCCCTCCTGTCGCCCTTTCCAGATCAAGCTGAAGGAGATTTTTGAGACAACCTCGATATCCCTCGATATCCCACATTCCACATCCCACATCCCACACCCCACATCCCAAAATCCCTCCCGTGGCCCTTTCCAGATCAAGCTGAAGGAGATTTTTGAGACACCCTCGATATCCTACATCCCATATCCCACATCTCATATCCCACACCCCACATCCCAAAATCCCTCCTGTGGCCCTTTCCAGATCAAGCTGAAGGAGATTTTTGAGACATCCTCGATATCCCACATGCCATATCCCATATCCCATATCTCATACCCCACGCCCCACATCCCAAAATCCCTCCTGTCTCCGTTTCCAGATCAAGCTGAAGGAGATTTTCGAGACGCCCTCGGAGATCGCGCTGGTGCTGGAGCTGGTGACGGGGGGAGAACTCTTCGACAGGTACAGATGGGCTCGGGGGGGGGATGGATCCCGGCGGGAGGAGGAGGATGGAGGGGGCTGAAGGCTCCGTGTGCCCACAGGATCGTGGAGAGGGGGTTCTACAGCGAGCGGGACGCGGCGCACGTGGTCAAGCAGATCCTGGAGGCCGTTTCGGTAACGTGGCCCTGGGGACAGCCCGGTGAGGGGGTGGCTTGGGGGTGGCACTGGGGGGGCTGCAGCCAAATATCCCTGAGGAGAGCCTGATGCTGCCCCCATCCCAAATATCCCTGGGGAGAGGCACCCAGAGCTACCCCCATCCCAAATATCCCTGGGGAGAGGCACCTAGATCTGTCCCCATCCCAAATATCCCTGGGGAGAGGCACCTACCCCCATCCCAAATATCCCTGGGGAGAGGCACCTGGAGCTGCATTGATCCCAAATATCCCTGGGGAGAGGTACCCGGAGCTGTCCCCATCCCAAATATCCCTGGGGAGAGGCACCCAGAGCTGCCCCCATCCCAGATATCCCTGGGGAGAGGCACCCGGAGCTGTGACCCCAAATATCCCTGGGGAGAATGTCCCCATCCCAAATTTGTGGAGCTGTCCCCACCCCAAATCCCTGGGGAGAGGCCCCGGAGCTGCACTGACCCCAAATATCCCTGGGGAGAGGCACCCAGAGCTGTCCCCAAATATCCCTGGGGAGAGGCACCCAGAGCTGTCCCCATCCCAAATATCCCTGGGGGAAGGATGCACTGATCCCTGGGAGAGGCACCCAGAGCTTTAAATATCCCTGGGGGGGCACCTGGGAGGGGAGAGACCCGGAGCTGCATTGATCCCAAATATCCCTGGGGAAGGACCCGGAATTGGTATCCGTGGGGAGAGGCACCCGGAGCTGTCCCCATCTGCATGCACCCCCAAATATCCCTGGGGAGAGGCACCCAGAGCTGTTCCAAATATCCCTGGGGAACAGGAGGGTCCCCTTGCTCAAAAACTGGGGGGCAGGACAGGGCTGCTCTGCATCCCGGAGTTTCCCTGGCAACAGGAGGGTTTTTCAAAACGGGAACTCCGAACTGGAAAGGGCAGCTGTGCCCGGGTTGGTGACAGGTCCCCAGTGGCTGCTGCCACCTCCCAAATCCTGTCTGAGGCCGTTCCGTTCCCTTTCCCTCCCTCTTCTCCTCTTTTTGCAGTATCTGCACCAGAACGGAGTCGTGCACCGGGACCTGAAGCCGGAGAACCTGCTCTACGCAGACCTGTCCCCTGATGCACCCCTCAAAATCGGTGAGTTGGGGACCCGGCCAGGGGTCCTGGCACGAGAGGGGATCGCAGCGCCCGTCCCTGATGGCGCTGCCGCTCCCTTGTGTCCCTGCAAGGTGACTTCGGGCTCTCCAAGATCGTGGATGAACAGGACACCATGAAAACCGTGTGTGGGACACCGGGGTACTGCGGTGAGAGGGGACCGGGGAGGGAGGGACACCCTGGGGAGAGGAAAACTGGGGAGGGAGGGACAGAGGGACACCCTGGGAGAGGAAAATTGGGGAGGGAGGGACAGAGGGACACGCTGGGGAGAGGAAAATTGGGGAGGGAGGGACAGAAGGACACGCTGGGGAGAGGAAAACTGGGGAGGAAGGGAGGGAGGGAGTGAGGGAGGGAGAAACATTTTGGGGAGGGGAAAATTGGGGAGGGAGAGACACTCTGGGGAGAGGAAAACTGGGGTGAGAGGGACAGAGGGACATTGTGGGGAGAGGAAAACTGGGGTGGGAGGGACAGAGGGACACTCTGGGGAGAGGAAAATTGGGGTGAGAGGGAGGGACACTCTGGGGAGAGGAAAACTGGGGTGAGAGGGACAGAGGGACACTCTGGGGAGAGGAAAATTGGGGTGAGAGAGAGGGACACTCTGGGGAGAGGAAAATTGGGGTGGGAGGGACAGAGGGACATTGTGGGGAGAGGAAAACTGGGGTGGGAGGGACAGAGGGACACTCTGGGGAGAGGAAAATTGGGGTGAGAGGGAGGGACACTCTGGGGAGAGGAAAATTGGGATGAGAGGGACAGAGGGACACTCTGGGGAGAGGAAAATTGGGGTGGGATGGACATTCCAGAGGGTTTTCCCCACCTGAGGCTGGGCACAGGTCGGTGCAGGAATAGCTGGGGCCGTGCCACATTTGGCTGGCTAAGAGCCACGTTTCTCCCCTTTCCTCCCCATTTATCCCCTTTTTCTCCCCATTTCTCCCCTTTCCTCCCCATTTATCCCCTTTTCTCCCCATTTATCCCCTTTTCCTCCCCATTTATCCCCTTTTCTCCCCACTTTCCCCAATTTCCTCCCCATTTATCCCTTTTCTCCCCATTTATCCCCTTTTCTCCCCATTTCTCCCCTTTCCTCCCCATTTATCCCCTTTTCCTCCCCATTTCTCCCCTTTCCTCCCCATTTATCCCTTTTCTCCCCATTTATCCCCTTTTCCTCCCCATTTATCCCCTTTCCTCCCCATTTATCCCCTTTTCTCCCCATTTACCCCCTTTCCTCCCCATTTATCCCCTTTTCCTCCCCATTTATCCTTATTTCTCCCCATTTATCCCCTTTTCTCCCCATTTCTCCCCTTTCCTCCCCATTTATCCCTTCTTCTCCCCATTTCTCCCCATTTCCTCCCCATTTATCCTTTTTTCCCCCCATTTATCCCTTCTTCTCCCCATTTCTCCCCATTTCCTCCCCACTTATCCCCTTTTCTCCCCATTTATCCCCTTTTCTCCCCATTTCTCCCTTTTTCTCCCCATTTATCCCTTTCTTCCACACCCGTTGGTGCCCAGCAGGGTTTTCTCCACTGGCACCCCCCCCCATGGGTGCGTTTGACCCCTAAATTTTCCTTCCAGCCCCCGAAATCCTGCACGGGTGCCCCTATGGACCAGAGGTGGACATGTGGAGCGTGGGGGTCATCACCTACATCCTGTGAGTGTCACAGCCAGGGGACACGGGGTGGGGGGCTTTGTCCCCTCTGTCCCTGCTGCGGGGTGTGGAATTTGCAGGGTCCCCGGGATGAAATGAGTGAATTTGACTCTATGGTTTTAGAAGGCTAATTTATAATGATATGGTGTTATATGATATGATGCTATACATAACATAACATAACATAACATAACATAACATAACATAACATAATATAATATAACAAACATAATATAATATAATAGTATAACAAAATGTAATATATTATACTAATACTATACTATATTATATTATATTATACACTAATATACATTATACATTATACATTTATATTATATATTATATATTATATATTATATATTATATATTATATATTATATATTATATAGTATATATTATATATTATATATTATATATTATATATTATATACTATATAGTATATTGCATTACATTTCATTATATTATACTATATTATACTGTATTATATTACACTATATAATATTATATTTATTATATTGTATTATATTATATCATATTGTATTCTATATTACATATTATATTATATTATATTATATTACATTACATTATATTACATTACATAATATTATATATATTACATTACATTATGTTATATTATATTACATTATATTATATTATATTATATTACATTACATTACATTATATTACATTACATAATATTATATATATTACATTACGTTATGTTATATTATATTACATTGTATTATAGATTTTACATTATATGATATTACATTATATTACATTATATTATATTACATTATATTATATTATATTATATTATATTACATTACATTATATTACATTATATTTTATTATATATATTACACTTCATAATATTATATATATTACATTACATTATGTTATATTATATTACATTGTATTATAGATATTACATTACATTATATTACATTATATTCTATTACATTCTAATATAAACCAACACTGCACTGGAACTATTCTGCAGACCAGAGGAAGGATTCAGACATTAGGCTCAGCACGGATGAGAAAGAGAACCCGGCTGTGCTGCAGAGTCCTGGCACGGCCCGGCCCTGTTGGGTCATGGAGTCAAAGCCACTGCCATGGGCCCGAGCCAGCGTGAGCAGCGGCCAACAGCCCCCGGCACATCCCGGAGCCGCAAAGCGCAGCAGAAGCAATCCCAGAATATTGTTTCCATTTTCCTCCGAGGCTCCTCAGCCTCCAGGAGAGAAATGCTGGCCGAGGGATTGTTCGGCTCACGTGGTGGTGGCAGCGGGGGTGGCGGCTCGGTGCCACCTGTGCCACGGCTCTGTCCCCCCAGGCTCTGCGGCTTCGAGCCCTTCTTCGACCCGCGGGGGGATCAGTACATGTACGGCCGCATCCTCACCTGCGACTACGAGTTCGTGTCCCCCTGGTGGGACGAGGTGTCCCCAAACGCCAAGGATTTGGTGAGTGAGGCAGCGCTGGGCTCGGGAAACGGTAACATTTATTTATTTATTTAAATTTATTTCTATTTTAATTTTATTTTTAGTTCATTTTATTTTGTTTTGTTTTATTTTATTTTATTTTATTTTATTTTATTTTATTTTATTTTTTTTTTTATTTTATTTTTATTTTAGTTCAGTTTAGTTTTTATTTTACTTTATTTTATTTTAAGGTATTATTTTATTTTACTTTAAAATTTTATTTTATTATGTTATTGTATTATTTTATTTTATACTTTATTTTATTTTACTTTAATCTATTTTTATTTTATTTACTTTTTTTCACTTTATTTTATTTTACTTCCCCTTTCCCCTTTCCCCTTTCCCCTTTCCCCTTTCCCCTTTCCCTTCCCTTCCCTTCCCTTCCCTTCCCTTCCCTTCCCTTCCCTTCCCTTCCCTTCCCTTCTTTCCTTTTTTCTTTTCCTTACTTTATTCTTATTTATTTATTTATTCCGTTTTATTTATTTACTCCATATGGTTATGATTTCTTTTATTATTTCATTTTTATCCCTTTATTTATTAATTACTTTATTTATTTACAACATTGTGATTGTTTATTTTATTATTTCATTTTTATCCATTTATTCATTAATTTCTTTAATTATATTTATTTGTCTATCACATTTTATTATTGATCAATTTATTTATGATTTTATGTTTATGTATTTATGACAAGTTTTCATTTATTTATTACAAATTTTCATTCCTTTATTTCTCACTATTTTCATTATTGGTTTCACTTATTTTATGATTTTATTTTTATCTATTTGTTTCATTTGTTTCTTTCTTTCCATTTATTAACTACAATTTTTTTTATTTTGTGCATTTCGTGATTTTATTTTCATGTATTTACTACATATATTTATCTAATTAAATTTATTTATTTCCCACACATTTCTAATAATTATTTATTTTTCATGTGAACTATTTATTTATTTATTTACTTATTTATTTATTATATTACTCTTGCTTCCTTTAATTTCCTTTATTTATTCCTTATCTTTTATGACTGATTTTATGTTTAATTTTACTTCTTTCTTTCTTTATTCCTTATTTTTTATTATTGACTTTATGATTAATTTTACTTCTTGATTCCTCATTTTTATGATTGACTTTATGATTAATTTTACTTCTTTCTTCATTCCTTATTTTTATTATTGACTTCATGATTAATTTTACTTCTTTATTTCTTTATTCCTTACTTTTATTAATGACTTTATTATTAATTTTACTTCTTTCTTTCTTTCTTTATTCCTTACTTTTATGATTGATTTTATGATTAATTTTGCTTCTTTATTCCTTATTTTTATGATTGTTTTTATGATTAATTTAACTTCTTTATTCCTTATTTTTATCATTGACTTTATTATTAATTTTGCTTCTTTCTTTATTCCTTATTTTTATGATTGACTTTACGATTAATTTTACTTATTTCTCTATTCCTTATTTTTATGATTGATTTATGATTAATTTTACTTATTTCTTTCTTTATTCCTTACTTTTATTAATGACTTTATTATTAATTTTGCTTCTTTCTTTCTTTCTTTATTCCTTATTTTTATCACTGATTTTATGATTTATTATCCTATACATTACATATTTATCAGAATTATTTTTTCTTTGACCGTGAGTTATTTCGAAATAACCAACCTCGGTGATTTTGGTGCTGCCAGGTCAGAAAATTGATCGTTTTGGATCCCCGGAAGAGGCTGACGGTCCAGCAGGCCCTGCAGCACCCCTGGGTCACCGGCAAGGCGGCGAAATTCGCGCACATGGACAGCACGCAGAGGAAGCTGCAGGAGTTCAACGCCAGGAGGAAGCTGAAGGTCAGGGGGGACACCTGGCACCACCGGGGACGTGTGACAGCACAGCGAGGGACAGCTGTCCCCATGCACGGCCTGGAGGGCGGCTTGAAGGGCAGAGCTCTGCCAGCACCCCCTTGGATCACGAGGGACAGTTTGGAGGGGAGTTTTGGGATGGATTTTAGGGAAAGGTTCCTCTCCCAAGGGTGCTGAATTCCCTCAATCCGAGGCCGCCAGAGCTCCAGGAGGTTGGGGTGGGATTGTTGGGGACAGCGGGGGACAACTGTCCCCATGCACGGCCTGGAGAGCAGCTTGGAAGAGCAGAGCTCTGCCAGCACCCCCTTGGATCATGAGGGACAGTTTGGAGCAGTGCCAGGGGAGTTTTGGGATGGATTTTAGGAAAAGGTTCCTCTCCCAAGGGTGCCGAATTCCCTCAGTCCGAGGGTGCCAGAGCTCCAGGAGGTTGGGGTGGGATTGTTGGGGACAACAAGGGACAACTGTCCCCATGCACGGCCTGGAGGGTGGCTTGAAGGGCAGAGGTCTGCCAGCACCCCCTTGGATCACGAGGGACAGTTTGGAGGGGAGTTTTGGGATGGATTTTAGGGAAAGGTTCCTCCCCAGAGGGTGCTGGGCACTGAATTCCCTCAATCCCGGCCCCAAGGCTGCCAGAGCTCCAGGAGGTTGGGGTGGGATTGTTGGGGACAGTGAGGGACAACTGTCCCCATCCACGGCCTGGAGAGTGGCTTGGAAGGGCAGAATTCTGCCAACACCTCCTTGGATCATGAGGGACAGTTTGGAGCGGTGCCAGGGGAGTTTTGGGATGGATTTTAGGGAAAGGTTCCTCTCCCAAGGGTGCCGAATTCCCTCAATCCCAGCCCCAAGGCTGCCAGAGCTCCAGGAGGTTGGGGTGGGATTGTTGGGGACAACGGGGGACAACTGTCCCCATGCACGGCCTGGAGAGCAGCTTGGAAGAGCAGAGCTCGGCCAGCACCCCCTTGGATCCTGAGGGACAGTTTGGAGCAGTGCCAGGGGAGTTTTGGGGTGGATTTTAGGAAAAGGTTCCTCTCCCAAGGGTGCCAGAGCTCCAGGAGGTTGGCGTGTGATTGTGGAGATGGGATGGTTGGGGTGGGATTGTTGGGGTGGGATTGTGGGGGTGGGATGGTTTGGGATGGGATGGTTGGGGTGGGATGGTTGGGGTGGGATTGTGGGGGTGGGATTGGTGGGGTGTCCTGGGCCAGGCCAGGATTTGGCCTGGGTGATCCCCTCGGAACATCCCACAATTCCCCGATCCTCTGCCTCTGTCCCAGGCCGCCATGAAAGCCGTGGTGGCCTCCAGCCGCTTGGGCAACCACGGCCACCACGACTGCTCCCGCAGCGGCCGCGCCCAGGGGGGACCCCGGGGCCCGGCCCAGCCCGCGGGGACCGGCGGCCCTGAGGCCAGCGCGGAGCTCGGCGCCTTCCAGAGCGACCACCCCGACGCCTTCCAGAGTGACCACCACGCCGTGGGCCCGGTGACCACGCTCCAGAGTGACCACCACGCCGTGGGCCCGGTGACCACGCTCCAGAGTGACCACCACGCCGTGGGTCCGGTGACCACGCTCCAGAGCGACCACCCAGACATGGGCCAGGTGACCACGCTCCAGAGTGACCACCCTGCCACGTTCCAGAGTGACCGCCCCAATGTGGGCCCGGTGACCACGCTCCAGAGTGACCACCCAGCCATGGGCCCGGTGACCACGCTCCAGAGTGACCACCCTGCCATGTTCCAGAGCGACTGCCCCAATGTGGCCCCGGTGGCCCCGTTACAGAGTGACCACCCCACTGTGGCACCGGTGACCACGTTCCAGAGTGACCCCCCCGCCGTGTTCCAGAGTGACCGCCCCAATGTGGCCCCGGTGGCCCCGTTCCAGAGTGACCCCCCCGCCGTGTTCCAGAGTGACCACCCCACTGTATTCCAGAGCGACCACCCCGCCGTGGCGCCGGTGGCCCCGGTGGCCGTGCCAGGGGCTGGCTGTGACAGTTAACAGGCCCGCAGCGGTGACACCGCCGAGCCTTGGGGTCCCGAGAGCCCCGAGCGCTGGTCTGGGCTCGGGGACACCCTCGTGTCGTGTCCTGTCAGCCCCGGTCGCTGTCCCTGTGTCTGTGCCCGCCGGCTGAGGGGACCAGGAGGTGACTTTTCTTCCCACTCTGCAGCAGTTTGGGCGGCTGTGGCTTGGGAAGATCCCAAAAAAAGGGCACAAAGAGAATTTTTCCACCTTTCCCTGCAAAGGCAGCGAGTTGTCTTTAAGGGGTTCTTGTAAATAATCCTGAAGGGTTTTTTTTTACATTTTTCTGCCGTAGCTGTGACATGTCCAGCGCTGCCACCAGCCCAGCTGTGGGGCTGCTGCTGTGTTAGGAGGGGTTTTAGGAGCCTTTGACCCCAAATGTTTGATCCTCTCTGTGGAACAGCCCGTGCCGGTGCTTCCCTTGTCATTCCCAGGCAGCAGCCGAGCCCTGGGTTGTGTTTTTTTTGGGTGTGTTCCTCACCTTCAGCCTTGCTGTGGATCCCTGGTGGTGGTGGTGGGGTGGTCACAGGCTGGGAATGCTGGTCTGGCCTTCCCTTGGCGTTCCAGGTCAGGATTGACACAATTCTGACACAGGAATTTACACAATCCTTGAATATTGGGGGATTTTGCCGTGTGACTGCTGTTCCCTGAGGGAGGTCAGTGAGTTTATACCTTTTTTAATTTTTATTTTTTAACGAAATCGGCAGAGAAACTTCTTAAAAAGGATTTTTTTTTTTTTAAGGCAGGAAAAAGGATAACCATTTACAGGTTTAATAGAGAGCAAGTGAGCAGACAGGCAAAAGCCATATTCCATGTGGGAATTGCAGAGAGCTGGTGGGATCCTGCCAGGGTTGAGCCCTAAGGCAGCAACCATGACCTGCACCCCCACATTTTGGGCTTAGAACGGTGTGTTCAGGGTAAAAATCCCACCCGGGGGGGAATAAATTTGTACAGGAGGTTCACTCCCCAAGGATGGGGGAGCAGAATTGAGCAGCTGGGGCGGGAAGGGAAAAAAAACCCCAAAATTGGATGTTTTGCCGAAGGTGACGCAGCAGTGACAGACCTGAGGGTGACAGAGCAGGGTCACCCTCAGGAGTGAGGTCAGAGCAGGGGGAGGAAAAATGGATTTTAGGTTTATCCCCAGCACGAGCAGAAATCAAAATTGCTCCGAGTCAGGATCCACCCCGGAGCTCAGTGGGGTTTGGGGAGCCAAAGACAGCAGAGAAATGGGCGTTCAGGAGGGGTTTTGGTTGGGAAAAAAAATCATGGCTTGGCCAGAGCTGCACTTTTTGGAACTCGAGTTGCTCTTTTGAGGGACACAGCTGCCCAGAGAGGTGTCCCGGGGGAAACGAAGCCGCTGATCCCGCGGGACTCTGCAGCACGGGGAAATTCCCCCTTTCTCTTTGCATTTTTGGCAGGAGTTTTCCCCAGATCTCCTTTCTCTAACCCTGAGGGCTGAGCCTTGCAGGGAGCTCAGCTCCAGCGTGTCCCTCCAACTCCGTGTGGCGTCGTGGCACCTGAACTCCACCTCGTTGTTTCCCAGCCCAGGTTTTAAAGACTTTTTTCTATCCTTTGACATGAAATGCTGACGAAAGCCCCTCGCAGGACCAGGCTGGCACCCGCAGAGCCTGCAGAGCAGGGCAGAGGCTGAGGAACAGCTGCAGGATTCCCAGGAAAACGGGAATTACACTCGACAAATCAATTCCACAAAATATCTCCAGCGCTGGAAGGCAGCGGGAGGAAAGAGGGGGGGACCTGCAAGCCAAAGCAGAACTGGAGTTTGTCTCTTATTATTATTATTCCACAGGTATCTGTATTGAAAGACAGAAAAAATGCGCTCCTGGGGGAGCCTGGGGAGGTGTGTTTGGGTCTGCTGCTGCTTGCAGAGGGTGTTTGAGTGACCGCTGCAGCGTGGTGGTGACAGCTCTGCCAGGCAGGTGTTGATAACCAAGCAGAATAAAGCATCCAATCTCCGAGTGTGAGCTCTGAGTTCCTCAAAAAGCCACGGCTAAAGGTTGGCACGGAATGGGTTGGGAGGGAAGGGAATTTAAGGATCATCTCCTCACCAAACCCCTCCATCCCCCGGGACACCTTCCTCAGTCCCAGGGTGCTCCAAGCCCTGTCCAGCCTGGCCTTGGTGTGAAAAACGCCAAGCACTTGTTTTTAAAATTGTAAAAGTTTAATGGTAATAAAATGGTTATAAAAACAGTAATATAATTAGAGTAATAAAAATTTGGATAATTGGGGTTTAGGGCAATACGAGACAATAAAAACAAAGAGTTATGGACGGTCCGGGTACCGTTTCTGGGCAAAATAAACCCGAAAAAGGACAGAGTTAACAGAGGATTAACCCTTAAAACAGCAGCATGTTGCATATTCATACACCTCATGCATGATGCATAAATTCCATTCGAACACAGGATTCTGCCTGGTCAGTTCTGAATCCTGAGGCGTCTGCAGGGCTGAGCGAGGCAGGAAGAAGTTCAGAAGTTCGTTTCTTCTGATAATGGTGCAATAAATTCTCTTTCTCTGAAAGGTTTCGGTGGCTGCTATCTGGTGCGAGTACCTCATTCCTTTCTTTAAAAAAATATCCCGCACACAGAGTTTCTGTTTTAACATTATGTTATAACCTAAAACTGTGCTTAACACACTCCTTTAAAAATTAACACAGCACGACTTTCTAACATAACGCATCTCATATTCATTGGAATATTTGCCAAAAGCCAATTATAAATTAATCATTTCTCACAGCCGTGTCCCTGCCCAACCCGTCACATGACGTCACACCACACGGCTATGACGTCACTCGCCCCGTTGCCATGCCGCACCCCGCCCGCCCTCCCCAGACTAGGCGTGGCTTCCGACCAACGCGCCAATAGAAGAGGTGGTAGGCGTGGCTAATGCAGCAGCGTGCGCTCTGATTGGCTGAGCCTCGTGTTTTGGCCTCGGCGGGGAGGGCGGGGCGCCAGGCGGCGCTCGCTGATTGGTCCGGGGCGGCGCCGGGCGGTGCGGGCGGTGCATCTGGCGCATGCGCAAACCCTCGCGAGGAGGGCGGCGGCGGCGCGCGCGGGGGGCGGCGTTGTCGGGAGCGCGCACGGTAACGATGCCCCCCCCCCCACCCCGGGCCCAAAAGCGGGGTTTAGGGGCGACACGGGGGTCTGGGGCTACCACCGGCACTGGGGTTGTGTTTGGGAGTCCCGCCCGTCCTCTGACCGGGCGAAGCGAGGGGCCCCGTCCTTCCCCTCACCGGGGCGTTTGGGGGGTCCCGTCCCTCCCCTCAGCAGGGAAGGCTGGGGGGGGGGGGGGGGGGCGATCCCTGTGAGGGGGAGGGTGTTGAGGGGTCCCGTCCCTCACCGGGCTGTTTTGGGGGGTCCCGTCCCTGCCCTCAGCAGGGAAGGATAGGGAGGGTGACCCCTGTGAGGGGAGGGTGTTGAGGGGAGGGTGCTGAGGGGTCCCGTCCCTCCCCTCACGGGGCCCTCGGAGGGTTCCATCCCTCCCGGAGGGGGGTTTGGGCTCCCGTCCCTTACGCAGGGGGCTCCGCACGGGGGGTCCCGTCCCGTCCCTCCCGTCACCGGTTCGGGTGTGGGGGCCCTGTCCCGTCCCTCACGGGCTGCGGCACTCCGGGGGTCTCTGCCCTCACCCGGCGCGGTTTGGGGGAGGGTCCCGTCCCTCCCCTGGCGGTTCGGGGGGGTTCGTGCCCGGTCCCTCCCCTCGCGCGGGGTTCGGGGCCGGGCGGTTCCCGCTGTCCCCGCGCCGCCTCCCGGGGGTCCCGCACCGGCTCCGCCGCTCACGGCCCCTCGTCCCTCCCTCCGCAGGGCCGCGATCCCCGAGCCGCGGCGATCCCAGCACCTGGAGCGTGTAAGTACAGGAAGATCTTTAGTATGTGTTTTTTTTAAAGCCCTTGAGGATGCCCTGAGGGCGCCGAGGCCGCTCTGCTCGGGTTTCTGTTGCAATTCGCGTATAAAAAATGGGATCGATTGACGTGTGAAAAGTCTTTTTAGCGCGTTATTTTTTGGGTGTAGTTCCCTGCTTGCAGGGTTTGGTCGCAGGAAGCTGTGGGTTGGGCAGGCCCGTGGCCGCATTGTGTAATTCCTGATAGTATTTTCCTCACCCAGTGAGAGCCACTTGGGCTCCTGGAATTATGAATTCTGGAATTCTGGGGTCGTTTGGGTTGGAAGGACCTAAAGCCCATCCAGTCCCATCCCTTCCACTATCCCAGGCTGCTCCAAACCTTGTCCAGCCTGGCCTTGGACACTTCCAGGGATGGGGCACCCTCAGCTTCCACAGAAAAATGGAATTTAAGATATAATATTGGAGAAGCTGCAGGGTGATATCAGTGCAGTGATCCCGAAGGTGCAACAATAATAACTGTAGGAATATGTTTGATTAAATCCTGTATTTCCTTTCAAATACAAAGACTACAAGGGAAAAAGGTGGGTGACTCCTTTATTCCCTTTTTTTCCCCCTCAGAACACCTTGGCACTGCCCTTTTCCACGTGAAGCTCAGCCATGACTGACCAAGAGCTCATTCTCTGCAAGTGGAAGAGGCGTTTGTGGCCAGCCAGGGTAAGGAGGAATGAGGAAATGTTTGTGAAGGCTGCTTGGAGCAGAGCAGGAAGGAAGGGAGAGGTCCCAGCAAACGTGTCTGAACTCGTCTGAGCTGTGGAGGTGCCAGCAGGAAAAATGGAGATGGCCTGGAGCGATGGGACAGGGGGGAACAACTCACTGCCAGGGGGCAGGGTTGGATGGGGCATTGGGAAAAAATTCCTCCCTGTGAGGGTGGTGAGGCCCTGGAATGGATTTCCAGAGAAGCCTGGGACAGTGCAGGAGTCCCTGCCCTGGCAGGGGTGGGATGAGATGGGATTTAAGGTCCTTTCCCACCCAATCCATCCTGGGATTTTATCACTCCCCAGTCCCAAGGCTGCTCCCAGGCTCTGTCAAGCTGCTCTTAGATAAAATTTTGCTGTCTGTCAGGATTTTCAGTGAAGATTTCTCACTTTTCATGCAGGTTTTGTGCAAACCCGGAGCTGCCGGGAGCAGTCCCGCTGACACCCCAAAAAGGATGGGATTTAAAGCTGAGATCCTTGGCTTGGAGAAGCAGTTGAGTATCCTTGTTCCTATCACACGTTTGCATTCTTAGAGGTTAAAAAAATAAGGGGAAGGAAGGAATCCTTTTATCTGAAGGTGCCTGTGAGATGGGATCCTGGCTTTGCAGGAGGCTGCGGTGTTTAACCCTAGCAAGGACAGCTTGGGGGAGGGAATGTTTGGGGTTTCTGCTGTCTGGGAGCAGTTCTGTGGTGCTGGGAGTGTTTTGCTGCCGGTTGCAGTCACCTTTTTGTGTTCCAGGGTCAGTGTGAGCTCTGCAGGCGTGGTTCCCCTGACAGAGGAGCAGATCAAGGCCATCGCCTCCACCCTGGGTGAGAGGGAAGGTCCCAGTTGTGCTGCTTTGTGTCTTTTCTGGGTGTAAAATCCCCGCAGAAACTCAGCCTGGGGGGGATAAAACTTCTGTATTTCACTGATTTTCTTTTCCCCTTTTCCATAAAATTGGAAAATAGGTTAAAAATGGATCATTTTCCTCTTTCCTGGGGTGGTTTGTTAGCGGGATGGTGAAGAAATGTGAGTTTCCCTCAAAATGAGGCACTTCCAGTTTGGTCTTTGTGTGTCTCCATCCTTTGCTTTGGGAATCGTGGATGATTTAAGTAGTAAAAAAATGCACCTTAAAAGAAGCACTACGAGTAACATTTATTATTTCTTTGATAATACATTTTGTTTATGATAAAATCATGAGGATCATTTCATTTGTTCAACATTTTTCCTCATCAGAGCAAAAGAAAACCGTGAGCGAGGCCGTGGAGGAGCTGCAATATCGCTGTTCCCTTAAAATTGCCCTGGATATTCTCCACGGGACTGACTCCAGCAGTCAAATGCCACCTGCAGAAGGACCAAATCCCGAATTTTCCCGGGAGAAATCTGCCCCACCCACCCCCTCCCACAGCTTCTTGTTGCGCTCTCGCTCGAAAAAATCCGAACCCGAGGCTGCCAAGAGGAAAAGGAAACACCAGAATAACTGTGGGCTGAAGGATGATCCCGGAGCACGCAGCCAGCGGGGTTCTGTGGCTCCAGGGGGGAGTGGAAAAGCACCTAGGGGTGGCACAAGCCCTGCCAGGTACGGTGCCAGGGACTCGAGAGTGGCAGCAGCCCCTGACAGTCACAACTGCAAAAAAGCAGAACCAAAATCATCACCCAGACAGAAGAAAATCCAGCCCGAAATGGGGAACGGCGTCTCCTGTGAGCCAGAGGCTGGAGGAAGTCAGCTAGGGAGGAAAAGAAGATGGAGGGATGATTCCCCCCAGGATCAAGCACAGGTGGCTCCTGAGGAGGGCTCTCCCTCTGTCCCCTCTAAATCTGGCACCGTGGAACCTTCCAGAAAGACAGGAACTCAGCGTGGGAGAACGTTCCTAGGCTCCTCCTGTGAAACTGCCTCGGATGAGTTGGAGAAAAGCATCAGCAGTGAGAGTGAGAGCCTGGCAAAGCAGCTGGATGGGAGGAGAGAGGCAGAGGGTGGCAAACACCCCGACGGGGCAGGTGTGGCCCTGGGCACAGACAGGAAGTGCAGGAACCCGCCTGGATCCTCACCTGGGCCTTCTGGTGCCTTCCCTCAGCCTCGGGAGGAGGAAAACCAGGATCCCCCACACCTGGCTGAGAATAAAGCCCCTGACTCCGAGGAAGATGAAGGTGGGCAAATGATTGGGGAAGGGAAACCTTCATCCCATGTGGGTGGTGAGCCCTGTTACTCACCTTGGAATGTTGCTTTGCTTTTGGGGAAGTGGCTCTTGAACTGCTGCTTTAATTCCTTTTGGTTTCCATTCCTGGGGAGCAGAAATGCTGATCCCTTCGGTGCTGGGCCGGGCTTGGGTGGAGTTGCTTGGGGTTTTCCATGGAAAGCTGGGTGGTTTTATTTTTTGAGCTCACACTTGTTTTCCCTTACTGCTCTCTGATAAATTCGGATTAAATGTTTTTAATGAGCAGGTGCCGGGTCCTCAGACCTGCCCCATTCTTTCCCCTTTTATCCACATGCTCAGGGAATTAGGATTCCCTAATTAGGAGTGTGCAGGTGTGTCAGGTCCCCTCTGGGTCACACTCAGGTGTGTCTCACCTGCTCTGAAGCTGATCCTGTCCTAATCCCTGCATCCTGCTGCTGTTGGCAGGGCTGGAACCCTCTGGAATATCTTCCAGGAGAGTTTCCTCAGAGAGCCTTCCTCCGCTCTCACCTCTGGCCGATGAAGAGGAGGAGAATTTCCCGAGCGTTCTGTCCCATCGAGGTGAGACATCAGGGCTGAGGCTCCTTCCCCTCAGGGAGCTTCAGTCTGCCTGCAATCCCTGGGGATCCCGGGAGGGTGTGCAGCTGTGGCCAGCCTTGGGATAAAATGCCTGGGTCCATCGGGCATTTTGCTGCAGAATGAAATGAAAATCCCTGAAACTGGACAAGGGCCTGGCATTGGAGTTGCTGGGTTTCAGCTCAGGACTCCCTGTGCTGCATTTTGGGCTCGCTGTAAAAGCACTGAAGAGAAACTCCTGGAGGAGAAGAGGACGGGGTGAGAGCATGTCTTCTTTTATTGTTTTTTAAGGAAAACTTCCCTTCTTTTTCACCAGAACCCAAATTCTTCGAGGAAGGGATGTTGGTGTGGTGCAAGCTGCGGCGGTATCCGTACTGGCCAGCGGTGGTAAGAGCAGCTGCTGCCTCCTCGTAGCCGGCTGATAAGGAGCAACTCCCAGTTCTGGAGTGACTTTTGCCCTTCCTGGGAGTGTTGAAGACCTTCCAGGAGAAGCATTTCAAAATTGATAGAAGTAAATTTACGCTGAAAGCACCCAAAATGTGGTCACTTCACACCTGTTTGAGCAGAGCACAGGCTGATCCCTGTTCCTTTGTCATGGAGCAGGACTTGGTTCCCAATTTGCAAAAGAAAGGGGAAGCCCTTTGTGCACTAAAATCCTCCCTTGAGGGAACTGGGTGCTGCTTCCGCTTGAGTTTTTCGTGTTTGTGTAATAAAGGAAGGTTACAGCAGCAGGAAGAATTTAAGTGTGGGTTGTAGTGGGTGATAGCCACAGAAAAAGATCCCTAAAATAATCAAGATCAGGATTGCTGAGGCTTTGTCCTCTCTGCAGGTGAAAGCAGTGAAGAGGAAGCACCGCAGGGCCTGTGTGCTCTTCATAGATGGCACCACAAATGAGAAGAAAAAAGGGTAAATGTGGATTTCTGTCCCATCCTGCATTTCCAGTCTCTGATATTCCATGTCCCGTGCCCTTTTCCTGGGGCGGGGTGAGCACAGTCCTCTCCAGGTTGATCTGGGAGGGGGGGCCTGGGGCAGGTGAGGGTTGTAGGTGCTTTGTCATGCTGCAGGTTGAGGCAGCTCCCTGTTCCTGGGAAGAGCTGAGAAGTCAAAAACAAATTTTAAAAAGTCCCTGGAATGCAGCCAGTGTTTTCCTCGTGCTGCCCAAACTTTCTGGAAACACTGAGCTGCCTTTAACTTTTCTCTAAACCGGGTGCTTCTTGTTTGTTAGAAGGTTCCATACTTCTAACTTGCTCTGGAAGCAAAAACCATTAAAATTTGTGCTCCTGAATTCCTTGGGAAATGGGATTTTCAGGGAGAAGCAGAACTGCAGTGAATGAAGAGGGAAGTGGAGCAGTTGAGTTGCACCTCTGACTGTGTTTTCTTTCAAAGTTTCTCAGTGTCTCTGAAGAGCCTGAAGCACTTTGACTGTGAGGAGAAGCAGGAGCTCATAGTGAGTATCCCAGAGATGGGGAACTGCAGGGCTTGGCCAAATACAGTGGGAAATTCAGGATATAAAAGGCCAGAGGGGGAATGTGGGGCTTGGTCCCCTCAAAGCCACTCTCATCCCTGTGACAGCTCTGGCAGGAGCTGTTTTACTGCGAGGAAAAAATTGTCATGGACCATTTCTGTCCCCTGCTTGGCATCCTGGGCTGAAACTCTTGGAGAGCTGCTGGATTTGGGACAGAAAATCCTCCTTGTTTTGCAGGAGCGAGCCAAGGAGAACTATTCCAGGGAAATCGAGTGGTGCCTCCAGCTGATCCAGGACTATCGGATCCGAGTGGGTAAGGAGGGGCAGGAATCGTGGATCACCACATCCCAGGGTGGTTTGGGTGGGAAGGACCTTAAAGCCCATCCAGTCCCCCCCTGCCATGGGCAGGGACACCTTCCACTGTCCCAGCGTGCTCCAAGCCTTGTCCCACCTGGCCTTGGGCACTGCCAGCTTCTCTGGGATCTCCTCCTGAGGAAAAGGGAACCCCAAGCTTTGATTCCTGGGTGAGTGGAACTGATCTCTGCCCCTGTTTTGGGTTTTTAGGCTGTCATTCTTTCACCGGGTCCTTCCTGGAGTATTTTGCTGCTGATATCAGTAAGTGAATCCATCCCTTTGGGAATTCTCTTGGCTGGGTAAAAACTCCTCTCGGCAATAAAATTCCTTATTTTCTATTGATGTGGCTGTGAAAACTCTTTATTTATATTTAAACTACTATATTGAACTCTACATTTATGTTTAAATTCTTGTGGTTTCTCTTTCAGGCTACCCAGTGAGGAAGGAGGGGTACCAGAGCGTGGTGCAGATGGCATTCCCAAACACAGGGGAGGAAGGGGCTGGACAGTCTTCCTCAGACACCTCCCCCCAGAAACCCCCGAGGAAGCTCCTCCCTGACAGGACCAGAGCTGCCAGGGACAGGGAGAACAAGAAGCTGGTGGAGTTCATAGTGAAGACCAAAGGGGCTGAGGAGCATCTCCTGGGCATCTTGAAAAGTGGCAAACAATCCCGCTGGCTGAAGAAATTCCTGAATTCCAGCAGGTACATTACCTGCGTGGAGACTTACCTGGAGGATGAGGAGCAGCTGGACCTGGTGGTTGGGTACCTGAAGGAGGTGTACAGGGAGATGGACACCAAGAACCTGCACCAGATCCTGGGGGATGGCATCAGATTCATCTCAGATGTGCTTTTACCTGAGGTGAGGGAGCGTGAAACGGGGGGAAAAAGGAACTGGGGAGTGATAAATGACATCAATTCCCGTTTATTCCCTATTTATTCCTTTGCTGTGATGTGGTTCCTGTGGAATGGTGTGGGGAGAGTCCCCAGACCTGAGCCAGGCAGGAATATTCACCCCTGCCTGCAGCCTGATCACTCACATGCTGCTTTTGAAGCACAGAAAGGAGAAGCTTCAGGTAGATTATTGTTTTTAAAAGCAGGCTGGTAGTTTTTTGCTGTATTTTAATTAGCTCTGAAATGCTTCAAAGCTTTGTTTTGGGGTTTTTTTCTTTAATTTGGCAACTTCTCAGGGTTTTCTTGGTCCTTTGTGTGTGTCGAGGTGGGGGGTGGTGTGCTGGCTGTTCTTACAGTTGTTGTGGATACCTTTTGTTCTTCCCAGGAATTTTCCCAGGAGAACACTAACTCGTGTGGAAACAAAATTACTGTGAGGAATATCTTAATCCGAGGATAAAAATATCCCCCAGGGGATGATACAGAACAATTTCATATTTTTTATTTAAGAATTTCAGGCACTCAATGAGCGGATTCATCCAAGTTTTCTAAGTTATTAAAGAACCCTTTTCTCAAAACGTGCTCAGCTGAGGCAGTTTCAAATCCCTGGTTGTGGTTTAATTTTGCTTATTGATTATTATTAATTATTCAATGCTTTTCTAGGCCATCATCTGTGCCATTGCTGCCGTGGATGACATCGATTATGAGAAGGCAGAAGAGAAGTACATTAAAGGACCACCTGTGAGCAAAAGGTAGATTTGTTCTCAGGATTTTCCGAGGGTTTTTACTCCTTTGTTGTTGGATACAGAGAAGGTTTCAGGTGAAGGCAGGAGAGCTCAGCGTCCTCCTCCTTTGAGGGACAAAACGTGGAAAATGTCCCCGCTGAGCCACTCCAACCCTGCGAATTTCATTTGTCCAGGTGATGTAATCTGGACAAATTGAACTTAAAAAACCTTCTATGTTTTTCTTTCCAGAGAGAGAGAGTTGTTTGATGAGCAAGTCCTGGGAAGCAAAAAGCTCAAGACGGAGCCGGAGCCCGCGGAGAGCTGAGGAGTGGCCGGGGCTGTGCTGGGCCAGCTGTAAATAACCAGTGGTGATCTGTATAAAACGTGGCATTCTTTGTAAAGTCCGTGTGTATATTCCCAAATCCTCTGCTCCCGGCTCTTGCTGCTTCCCGTGGCCTCGCTGTGTTCAGGATCTGCTGGATCCCCATCCATCAGTGCCCTCCTGGGGGGCTTCCAGAGACCCCCGGGGCTGTGCAGAGCTTCTGCTGCTCCACCGACTTCCACGTGGGTTCTTCTAGCCAAACACTCGACTTGGGAAGGGATCTTGTCCTGCTTTGTGCCCGGTGGCCTCCTCGCTGCTGATAAAACCAGGGGGTTCCTGGCAGGGAAGGCTCCTGGGGGTTCCCCCTTCCTGCCTCATGGATCTGCAAGGGTGGGGAATCAGATTGGTGCCCAGAGCTGCCACCTGGATCACAAAGATTTGGGTTCTTGTTTTGTCACGACGAGTAAAATTCCATGGAGGAGGAATCCAGGTTTGCTTAAAACCATTCCCTTTAACTGCACCAGTGGAATGCTGGTTTATTGCCTCTTCTGAGGCAGTGAATTTTGGGAGGCTTTTAATTGTCTTTTTTCTCCTGTAAATTCCCAATTTAATCCTGCCCAGCTCCCTGCTCACCTTTGTTGGAGCTGTGGCACATGGAAGCAGTGTCACCGAGAACTAATGAATGATGAATAATGATAAATGATACGTAAAACCCCCTGATTAGGGTTTCTCTCTGATAATGAAATGTGATCTCCTTGCTTGTCCAGTAAAACCCAAGATGATTTGAAATGAAGAAGTAGAAATTGGGATCCAGATGTCTATCCTGGCCGTAGTAATTATCTGAATATATTTTAATTACACTTTTAATTGCTCTGTGGTCTCTAATGAGTTTTTCCATGGAATCCTTATTCCTGTTATCTCAAGTTCCTCAATTACAGGGACAGGCCAGGAAGTGAGGGTTTTATTAAAGCCTGTGAGGAGGAATAATGAATTTTGTGGGATAGGATAAAAAATTAATGATGGAGTTAACGGAGAGCTGCCAGTGGCACTTTCCCTTTGCAGATGAGAGGCTGGGGAGGGACTGCCTGCCCCTCATCCCAGTGCTCTGGGGTAATTTGGGATGGGGCTCAACTTCCCCCTGCTTTACATGAACCCCGGGTTCCCTTCTCCATCCAACCTCCTCCAGTGCTGTTGGGACCCTGCACAGAAGCAGAACCACCTCACCTCCTTCTCTGCAGCTGTGCAGTCCTGGAATGCTTTGGGGTGGGCAGGGACACCTCCTGCTGTCCCTGGTGCTCCAAGCCCCTCTGGCCTGGTCCTGGGCACGGGCAGGGACAATCCTGACCTTGTCCCACCCACTGCTCACTCGCTGGTACTGGGCGCCAGGCTCAGCCTCACCGTGTATGCATCACGTGGACTTAATAAAGTGGGATGAAGTGAATCATCAGAATTTGCTGCTTTTGTTTAATTATTGTAATCTCTGGTGGGTGGCGTTTCCACCGCAGTGTTCCAGCAGGTGCAGATAGGTTTTGTGCATCAGGTGGAGCTGTAGGCTGCTGTCTGTCTCGGTCTCACATCGTTAATCCCTGGGAAATGAACGCGCTGGGTTTTGCTCTTGTGCTTTATTCAAAATGGGCTGACACACACCACCTCTGCTTGTGATTGTCCAGTGTTAATTAATCCATGTTCCCTCAGCTGCCTCCTCAATGCAAGATCGCTAACTCATATATATTATTAATTACTAATTCATATTTCTTTAATAATATTTATCATTAATCCAGTGTTGCAGCCCGCAGTCTTGCCCCCCCGTTGTGTGTGTGTGCTTCCAGGATATTAAAATGATCACGTGCAGAGTTTGGGGAGGGAATAACGAGCTCCGAAGCCTCGGGGCTGTTTTGGGGTGAAAAAGGCGCTTTTGCAACCCGGCTCCCGGCAGGAAAAGAAGCTTCTGCCGAAACCCGGGATCGAACCAGGGACCTTTAGATCTTCAGTCTAACGCTCTCCCAACTGAGCTATTTCGGCTGCACGGCCGCGCTCCGCCCCCCCCGCCCGTCACCGCCGCGCCGGGCGGGGGGCCCGGGGCGGGGCCAGGGGACAGAGGGGACGCGAGACAGGCGGGATGTGGGGCACGGGGACAGAGGGGACGCGAGACAGGCGGGATGTGGGGCACGGGGACAGAGGGGACGCGAGACAGGCGGGATGTGGGGCCCGGGGACAGAGGGGACGCGAGACAGGCGGGACGTGGGGCCCGGGGACAGAGGGGACGGGAGACAGGCGGGACGTGGGGCCAGGGGACAGAGGGGACGCGAGACAGGCGGGATGTGGGGCCCGGGGCCGGGCCAGGGGACAGAAGGGACGCGATGTGGGACGCGGGACACGCGCCCGGGACAGGCGGCACACGAGGCCTGGCGGAGGGCGGCGGCAGCGCGGTCTCTGTGGCGCAATCGGTTAGCGCGTTCGGCTGTTAACCGAAAGGTTGGTGGTTCGAGCCCACCCAGGGACGGCCGCTCTTTATTTTCCTGCGCGACCGCGCCTCCGCAGCCCCGGGACGGGCCTTTCCCACCGAGTCCTGCGGCGGCTCCGGGAGGGCCCCGCCGGCCGGGGGTCGCTTTGGGGTCGCTTCGGGATCGTTTTGCCGCGGGCTGCGGCGGAGCGGAGGGTGCCTCCGGAACCCTCGTCCGGGACGCGTTTCCCGCCGGAGCGCTGAGGCGGTGCCGCGCGGGGCCCTTTAGCGGGTGCACCGCGCGCAGAGGTTGCCTGAAGGGCTGCGGAGAGATGGCGGCGCTGGGCCGTGAGCGGGAGCGGGAACCGGGATGGGGACCGGGGAAGGGGACCGGGACGGGGACCGGGGAAGGGATGGGAACCGGGACGGGGATGGGGACCGGGACCGGTCTGGGCACCGAAACAAGCCCTCCGCTCTCCGCCGAGGGAGTGACGGGGGGGAAGCCCTGAGGGGACGCCAGGCCCGGCGTGGCCCACAGCCCGGCTGAGCTCTCCCGTCCTCTCTTGCAGGTCTCCGGCTCCCCGCGCACGGTGTGCTGGGCTGGCGGTGAGCGCCGGGCTGGGGGCAGCGGGGCGGTGGGACCCCGGGGGCAGGAGGGGCCGGGGCGGTGACAGCGCTGACCCCGGGGCTGGGGGCGATGGGGTGGGGGGACCCCCGAGCCGCGGCTGAAGGGCACCCCGAGCTTCGGGGGTCAGGGGGGGGCTCCTTCCCCGCTGGGTGTGTGCAGCTCTGGCTCCCGCGAGGGCTCTGGTGCGTCGCGGGGGCTCTGTCACCCTGTCACCCTGTGCGGGTCCTCTCTGTCCCCAGGCCCGGCTCTGTGAGTGCCGTTCATGCTCAGCTGCTCCATCAGACGTCGGCGGCCGATCGCGCTGACAGGTGACAACTGGGGACAGGGAACGGCCGGCTGTGCCACCATTCCCGGGCGGGGGTCCCAGTGGCACGTCCCGGGAGGCGTCTCCTCCCTTCCCTGCTGAAATCCGGGGGGTTCTGGCAGCTCCGGGAGCCCCGAGGAGGGCAGCCCGGGGCTCTCTGTGGCTGGGCTGTGGCTGAGAGGCTCTGCCCGAGCTCCAAACCCACAGATCCCACACGGGGGAGAATCCTCTGCTGCAAACAGAGGGGTGGCACTGTCATTGCTCAGGGAGTCACAGCCCCGTGGAGGGCTAAATGCTGATTCTGCCAGGGAGTAACTGGAGGCTGATGGTTCTGTGCTGCTCCTTTCAGCTCTGTCCAGGTGCAGAAGAGCTCTGCTGTCGTCCAGAGGAAGTCCTACGTCCCCAGCAGCCGTGGCGAGTACGTCATCGCCAAGCTCGATGACCTGGTCAACTGGGCACGGCGGGTGAGTCCCGAGCCACCCTGGCATCGAGGGACAGAGGGTGGCACGTCACAGGCACCTCCTGCTCCGGATAAAAATAGGCCCAGAGCTCCTGTGGCCGAGTTCTGTGGCCAGAGGGTGACACTGGGGTCCAGTGACAGTGTGGGACACAGGCTGAAGGCGCTGAGGGTGTGGGGAGGGGTCTGGAACTGCCCCTTGGTCACCAGGAAAAGGCACTTGTGGAGTTGTCCCTGCCCTGAGCAGCTGCTCTGCCTGTGGGGAAGGGTGACACAAGTGACAGTGCCAGGGGTGTGCTGTGCTCTGCTTCAGCTGGGCTGGTCCTTCTCCGGCCACCACTGTCCCCGTGGGGCTCTGAGCTGTCCCTGAGCTGGGCCACCACTGTCTCCATGGGGCTCTGAGCTGTCCCTGAGCTGGGACACCGCTGTCCCCATGGGGCTCTGAGCTGGGACACCGCTGTCCCCATGGGGCTCTGAGCTGTCCCCTCTCTGCTGTCCCTGGGTGGCTCTGGGTGGCTTTAGCAGTGTCAGGGGAGCCCTCAGGAGCTCTCCCTGCGTCCATTCCCCAGAGCCGTGCGTTTTGCTCCCGGTACCTTCACCTCTGCCTTTCTGTGTGTCACCCACGCTGTCCCTGAGCTCCTGGCTGTCCCCACAGAGCTCCCTGTGGCCCATGACCTTCGGGCTGGCCTGCTGTGCCGTGGAGATGATGCACATGGCAGCCCCTCGCTACGACATGGATCGCTTCGGGGTCGTGTTCCGGGCCAGCCCCCGCCAGGCCGACGTCATGATCGTGGCAGGGACCCTGACCAACAAAATGGCCCCGGCGCTGCGCAAGGTACGGGGAGCTCGGGGAGCTGGGGCACGGCGTGGGGAGCTGAGAATCACCCCAAACATCCCTGTTCTGCAGGTCTATGACCAGATGCCAGAGCCTCGCTACGTGGTGTCCATGGGGAGGTGAGTGCTGGAACATCCTCGGTGCCGTGGGGGGAATTCTTTGTGGTTTGTGTTTCCAGGTTCTTCAAGAAGCCTCGTAGAGCAGAGCCCAGAGGCTCCTGTGGGAGTGGTGTGTGTGAACCCTCCCAGGGAGGGATTCGAGGGCTTTGCAGCTGCAAAACTTCTGTATGTCCAGAATTGCAGTTGGCTTTTGGCTTTCAAAGTGCTTCTGCTGTGCTGGAATCTGCTCCATGGGGGGAGGGATTCAGCTGGAATCTGCTCCATGGGGGGAGGGATTCAGCTGGAATCTGCTCCATGGGGGGAGGGATTCAGCTGGAATCTCCTCCATGGGGGGCTCAGCTGGAATCTGCTCCATGGGGGGCTCAGCTGGAATCTGCTCCATGAGAAACTCAGCTTGGGATCTGCTCCATGGGGGTCTCAGCTGGAATCTGCTCCATGGGTTATTCAGTTGGAATCTGCTCTGTGAGTGGCTCAGTTGGAATCTGCTCCATGGGGGTCTCAGCTGGAATCTGCTCCATGGGGTATTCAGTTGGAATCTGCTCCATGGGGGGCTCAGTTGGAATCTGCTCCATGGGGGATTCAGCTGCAATCTGCTCCATAGGGACTCAGATGGACTCCATGGTCTCGGAGGTCCTTCCCACCCTCAGTGACTCCATCATTCTCACCATTTCCTTGTCCCCACAAGTTTTCTTGTCCCCACTGGCTGAGGGTGGCCGGTCCAGGCTGGAGCAGGACACATTCTGGGGACGCTCTGAGGCGGAGCAGAAGGGTTTGCAGCAGAGAGGGAGGGCTGTGGAATCTGATGGGAGCAGTTCGCTTGGGTTGGGTTCATCCAAAACCCTCCCAGGCAGGGCTCGTGATGGGGCAGTGTCACCTGTGGAGCTGGAGGCTCTGAGCCTGGCAGTGCCCTCCTGCCCAGGACCACCTTCCCTTGGCCTCCTGCTCACCTCCCTGGGCTGACGCTGTCCCTGTCCCTGTCCCTGTCCCGCAGCTGTGCCAACGGTGGGGGCTACTACCACTACTCCTACTCCGTGGTGAGGGGCTGCGACCGCATCGTGCCCGTGGACATTTACGTGCCAGGTACGAGGGGCAGCTCCAGCTGGGAGCAGGGCAGGGAGAGGGGAGTTCTCTGCATTCAGGGGCAGGTTTGAAAGGTTTTCCTGTCTCAGTGGTGGGGAAGCTGCAGCAGCTCCAGGGATTGTGGGATGGGGAGGGTTGTGATGGTGGTGGCACCGTCAGTGGGGTGGGAGGGGGGGTTTGATAGACTTTGAAATTAAATAATTGCTATGTTTGATAAAGATCTTGATAAACAGCATCAATTTCGTTTCTTTGCACTCCTGCCTGTGCCAGCCACAAAGCCACAGGGGAGTCAGCTCTGGGATAAGGCCTGGGGTTGGCACCTCTGCTGCTGGCTCCAGCTCCGTGCAGGTACCTGCCCTGTGACCTTCCCCCCCTTCCTCCCTTCTCTCCTTTCTCTCTCTCAGGTTGCCCCCCCACAGCTGAGGCTCTGCTCTACGGGATCCTGCAGCTGCAGAGGAAAATCAAGAGGGAGAGGAGGCTGCAGATCTGGTACAGGAAATAGCCTTTATTTATGTCCCCTCTCACTGCCCCCGGGCACTGCTCACGTTCACGCACAAACCCGGCTCCTCGCTCGCCTTCCAATAAAACTCTACCTGGTCCAGGTGCTTTTCTGTCTTTACTAAACCCCTCTGATCCGAGGGGCTGAAAAACTGGGCTAAAAAGCAGGAGCTGAGTTTGGTAACACTGCTGAGTTGCTTTCTGGTCTGGACAGTCTGTCAGGGAAGGTCTGGTCTGAACAATCTGTGATGTCATATCGTGACATAAAGGCTTTGCCAGAATATTTTTTTTAGCTTTGTTGGGAAGTTTTGAGACCCAACACATGTCCAGGTGATCCCTGAGCCCTCCCTGAGCTCATCCTTTACTCACCACCTGCTCCTTGTTGGTAATTCCTACACAGGATCTATTAAACCCATAATATTTGTGTGCACGGGGGCCAGATATTAATTCTGTTTCTCTTACAAGTCAAATACTGATGCTTAAAATCAGAATGTGATTCATAAACCTGAATGTAGAGCTCCTAAGCAGGGCAGGGATAAAGCAGCCTGTGCTGGATGCATCCCAGGAGCCTGGGATGAGGAATGGTCGTGCCTGAGGGACAAACACACTTTGGAACGACAAATAAATCGCTCGGGAACAGCAGTTTGGGTATTTCATTCCTTTTAATGGACTTTATCCCTTCTGGGGAGAGAGGAAACCTCATTTATTGAGCTGTGAGGGGGTGTTGGGGTCAGGATTTGCTGCCGTGGGCTTTGGCTGAAAATGTTGGGAAACCTCCCTGGGGAGTTGCTTCAGGAGAAGCTGAAATGCCTCAAAATGCCTCAGCTTGCCCCATTTCTCCCACCTGGTTTGGATTATTTGACTCTTGTGGGAATCCACCGTGTGATTTCTCAAAATGATGCAGTTTTTAGGGAAATGGCTGGTTCTGGAGCCTGTTTGGCCAAAGGATCCAAACCACACTCTGAAATTCCAGCTTAACTGAGAATTTGAAGTCTTGAGGAGACAGAGCAGGGTGAGATCTGAGATCTTCCCCAGAGCCCACAAGACCCCTCCAGGGCAGGGGGCTGCTGGGGCAGGGGCTTTCCTGTCCTTTTATCCCCTGGAATCCATCCCAATCCTCCACCCATCTCTGGGGGGCTCTAAAGGAGATCAGAGCTTTTCTCCTCCCCATCAGCTCACGCCCAGCTCCTGCTCCCCGGGCGGGCCCTCAGTGCTTGAGGACCGTGGGGGTGATCATCCTGGGGTGGGAGTAATAGCGGCACTCGCGGGGCGGCTGCAGCTCCATCACCCTCGTGCTGATGTTCTCCCTCCTGAACCCCGCCTGCAGCAGCGGCCCCACCTGGGTCTCCTGCAGGAGAGGAGGGCAGGGAGGAGCAGCCGTGGGTTGGGGTGTCTGAAGGGACACTGCAGGGACACGGGACAGCCAAGGGAAAAAACCCTCCGAGCTCCCCTCTGGCGTTCCCTGCCCGTCCCCAGCACCAGGGATGAGTTCCACAGCCTCGGGGAGGGGAGCGACTCACCTCAAACATCTTCTCGATGTCGCTGTACCTGGTTTTGAGCAGCTCCCCCCACGAGGTGAGGTTGCAGTAGGTGAGGACCCCTCCGGGCCGCAGCAGGCGGAAGGCGTGGCCCTGCCCCGGGAATCCGGGGGTCGGGTCAGCTCCTCCCGCTCAGCCCCCGGCCCCAGCTCCCCCTGGAGCCCCAGCTCCTCCTGGAGCCCCTGCTCCCCCTGGAGCCCCAGCTCCTCCCCGCAGAGCCCCAGCTCCCCCTGGAGCCCCAGCTCCTCCCCGCAGAGCCGCTCCCCGAGGTGTCACCTTGATGAAGTTGAACTGGTGCGTGTGCCAGGTGTCCTCCGAGAGCGGGTAGGTGTCGTACAGGATCCCTGCCCGGGAACACGGGGCTGGCCTTAGCTGGGAGAGACCCTGAGGGGCTCCCGGGAAAATCCCCCTCCGTGGCCTGGTATTGTTATGTTGCCATTGCAGTTAGCCCCCATGTCTCTGACCCCTGGAAGGCAGCGATGTGATGGCCCCAGGACAAGGATCCATTTCCCCAGGACAAGGATCTGCTCCCCAGGACAAGGATCCACCCCAAGATGAGGATCCATTTCCCCAGGACAAGGATCCATTTCCCCAGGACAAGGATCCACCCCAGGATGAGGACCCCAGGGACACAGCTGTGCCCTGTCCCCAGCCCCATGGGAGGATCTGGGCTCCACCTGCACCCTGGCCAAACTGCCGCCCCCTTTCCATGGCTCAGGGATGTCCTGGGATGCTCTGGGCTTTGCTGCACCCCCACGTTGCAGTGGGGTCCCCAGCCCAGCCCCCAGTGCTGCTGTCTCACCGCTGAAGTGCCCGTCCGGCAGCGTCGGCACCACGTCCTCCCACAGCCCCTTCAGGGGCACCACCTGCGGGTGGGGGGCAGAGGGGTGAGCTGGGGGGGCCAGGGGCACCCCCCAACCCTGAACCTGACCTTGCCGCTGACCTTGTGTGGCTGTGCCTTGGCCCACTGCTCCAGGCGCCGGAAAACGCCCTCGTTGCACTCGATGATCCAGTGCTCCTCGATGCCGAATTCCTGCACCTTGGAGGCGGCGATGGCCATGCCAAACCCCACCTCGAGCACGCGGCCGCCTGCAGGTGGAACCCGGCACTCACAGCTCTGGGGTTTCTCTGCCTCAAACCCCCCTCAAGCCCTGAATTCTGACCCATTCTTTCCCCAAATTGGGCTCTTTTGGGTGCGGGTTTGGAGCACGTGGTGCTGCTGGCACTGAGGGGAGAAGTTGGGAGCAGCCCCGTGTCCCTGTCACCTGCTGTCCTCCCAGCTGCCCCTGTGTCCCTGTCACCTGCTGTCCCCCCACAGTGGCTCTTTGCCCCCAACAAACCCCCCCAGTTGATCCCAGCGAGAACAAACAACATCCAACCCTCCCTCTGCCAGGGAAACAGCCCCAAAAGCGGCAGATCCTGGGAGGGGAAACACCCCCAAACCAGCAGGGCCTGGATGGGAGGCGGCTGCATCCCCTCCCCATGTCCCCGTCCCCTTTCAAGAATGCGTCACTGTGACACATATGGTGGCAACTGCCACCATGGCCCTGCTGCCCCTGTCTGCCTGGGGGCCACATGCAGTGGGGGGCACACGCAGTGGGGTCCCCTAGCAGAACATCTCCCCCCACACCGGCTGCTTTTGGGGAAGCTGCACCCCCAGCACGTCGCAGAGCCCCCCCGTTACCCTTGGAAGCAGCCACGGTGGCCAGCGAGTGCATGTAGGGGGTCTCCCAGCGCTCCATCACCGGCTTGCCCAGGATCTCCAGGTGGGCATCGGGCTCATCGTAGCCCGCCGTGGCTTCCCTCCAGGCCGCCCTGCAGTCCTCGCCCTCGGCGAAGATCGGCCCCGCCGCCGCTCCGGAGCTCATGGCCGCGGGAGGAAAGTCCAGCTGCACGGCCGAGCCTGCCGGGGGAGGGAGGGAAAGAAAGGGCCACCGGGCTCTTGGCCGGCTTTAAATAGCCCTGCTGGAAAGTGCTGAGTGTGCACAGCCGGCTGGGGCCCCTCCGGGGATCGGGAGCCCTTATCGGGAACGGGAGCCCTTATCGGGAACGGGGCACCTCGGGGCTGCCAGGCCGGAGCGGTCACACGTGGCCCGGGGGGGCAGAGGATGTCCCCGCTCCCGGTGGCACCGTGCCGTGCGTGGCCCGAGGGGTCACACGTGGCCCGGGGGTGCAGAGGATGTCCCCGCTTCCGGTGGCACCGTGCCGTGCGTGGCCCGGGGGGGCAGAGGATGTCCCCGCTCCCGGTGGCACCGTGCAGTGCGTGGCCGCAGCGGGAATGACCACACTGCTGAGGGGGGGATCGGGCTGCATCGGGGGCACACGGAGGAAGGGGTTTCCCTGGGCACGGTGTGGGTGCTGTGTCCCACGCTGTCTCCCACGCCGTGTCCCCGCGGGGCTGCACACCGGGACAGTGCCACACTCCGGGCACAGCGTGCCGGGGGTGAGCCGCACGCCCAGGGCAGAGCCGGGCTGGACCGTGAGGGCCGGAGGGAGGGTCCCGGGGGGCTGCAGGCGGTGCAGGACGGGCAGCAGGACCCCGGGACGGGCAGTGGAACACCCGGGACGGGCAGTGGCACCCCGGGACGGGCAGTGGGACCCCGGGACGGGCAATGGGACACCCGGGACGGGCAATGGGACCCCAGGATGGGCAGTGGCACCCCGGGACGGGCAGTGGGACACCCGTGACGGGCAGTGGGACCCCAGGATAGGCAATGGGACACCCGGGACGGGCAGTGGCACCCCAGGACGGGCAGTGGCACCCCGGGACGGGCAATGGAACACCCGGGACGGGCAGTGGAACACCCGGGAGGGGCAGTGGAACACCCGGGACAGGCAGTGGGACCCCGGGACGGGCAGTGGAACACCCGGGAGGGGCAGTGGGACCCCGGGACAGGCAGTGGAACACCCGAGACGGGCAGTGGAACACCCGGGACGGGCAGTGGGACCCCGGGATGGGCAGTGGAACACCCGGGACGGGAAATGGGACCCCGGGACGGGCAGTGGGACCCCGGGATGGGCAGTGGAACACCCGGGACGGGAAATGGGACCCCGGGACGGGCAGTGGGACCCCGGGATGGGCAGTGGAACACCCGGGACGGGAAATGGGACCCCGGGACGGGCAGTGGGACCCCGCGCAGGCCCCGCCCCTCCGCGCGCGCGGACTGCCCTTCCCGCCGGCCCCCGCGCGCGCGCGGCCACGCCCCTCTCTGCCCCTCCCAGGGCGCGGCCCCGGAGACCCCGTAGCGAGGGGCGGGTGCGCGCGCAGCGGCGGCGCTGAGGGAGCGCGAGCGCGCGGCGGGGGGGGCCGGGCCGGGCCGGGGGCGGCGGGGGGGGAACCGGGACACGGGAACCGGGACACGGCCGGGAGCGCCCGCCCGCGGCCCCACGACCCGCCGCTGGCACCGCCGCCACCGGAGGGAAGAGCCGGGCGCGGCCCCGGAGGAGTCGCCGCCATGAACAGCGTGGGAGGCGCCGATGAGATCGGGTGAGAGGAAGGGGAGGGCAGCGCGCTGGGACGGTGCTGCGAGGTTCGGTCACCTTTTCCCGCAACCTCAGGAGAGGGTCCCGCCGGGGCTCCCCCGGGCCGGGGGGACTGAACGGGGACCGGTCCCAGGCCGGGGGGCGTTGAGGGAGAGCCGGTCCCGGGCCGGGGGTGCTGAGGGGGGGGCCGGTCCCGCCATGTTGGGGCCGTGAGGGCGCGCACCCCCCCCCTCCCGTCACGTGACCGGCGCGCGCGCGGGGCTGCGGCAGGTGCGCGCGCCCAAGGTCACCCGCCCGCGGCGCTTCCCGCGCCCGCCCGCACCGCGTCCCGCCCGCCCGCACCGCATCCCCCCGCGCCCCAACGCCGGCCCTTCGTGCCCTCCTCTCCCGTCACCTGACGCGGGGTGGGGGGACAGCACGCCGGTCATGGGAGGGGATTGTCCCGCTCTGCTGGTGCGGCCTCACCTTGAGTCCTGCGCGCGGCTTTAGGCGCCACAGTATAAGGACGATCCTGAGGTGTTAGCGTCCGAAGGAGGGCAGCGGACGTGGTGAAACGCCTTGAGAAGGGAGCCTTAGGGGGAGCGGCTGAGGTTACTTGGTGTGTTCAGGAGGAGTCTGAGGGGAGATCTCCTCGCAGTCTAAAACTTGCTCGTGAGGGGAAGCAGAGGGGCAGCTCCGATCTCTGCTCTCTGGCGCCAGTGACAGAACCCGAGGGAGCGGCTGGAGCTGTGTCCGGGAGGTTTAGGGTGGCTATCAGGGAAAGGTTTTTTTCCCCCAGAGGGTGCTGGGGCACTGCTCTGGCTCCCCAGAGAATGGCCCCGGCCCCGAGGCTGCCAGAAGTCCAAGAGCGCTTGGCCAACGCTCCCAGGGACAGGGTGGGATTGTTAAAGAGCTCTGTGCAGGGCCAGGAATTGGGCTCGATGGTCCTTGAGGGTCTGGTCTGTGATTCTGTCACGCTGCTGGGGACTTTGCTCTGGTGACTCATCAGGGCCACCCCGAGGGGCCTGCGGTGCAGGAGGGGGAAGGTGGTGGGACAAAGGTGGTACCAGGAGCCTCCCCTCGCCCTCCGTGTCCCCGCAGGGCTGCCCTCCCGAGCTCCCCTCTGCTGTCCTCTGCTCGGGATGTGTTCCAGGCAGGAAAATCCCGGCTTTTAAGCATTCCCGGTGGTTTTGGGGCTTCAAACCGAAAACCTGACACTGGTCTGGTTCTTCTGATGTGCTTTTAGAATCATAGCAAGGCTTGGGTCGAAGGGACCTTAGAGATCATCCAGTTGCACTCAGTATTATTCTGCTTTAGAGCTGTACCCTGGTGACATTGAAATTACCAGGCTGCAGGCTTGGGCATGGTAGAACTCAAAGTAGCAAAAAACCAACTTGAAAAAATATCCCTGGCTGGTTCTTCCAGTGCAGGTTTTGGCACAGTGTTTGCCCATCAGGACTGGTCACCTTGTTTGAAACTGGAAGCACAAACCACTTGTCCTGTGCTGCTTGCACTGCTTTGTAAGCTGCTTATTTACTGCGTGTTCTTAATTTGTAAATCCTAAAAGTACAGGAGGCAGCTAAGTGATTGGAATATCACGTTGGAATTGTTTGGGCTGGAAGGGACCTTAGATGTGATCCAATTCCAGCGTGCATTGCCTGAGGCCTGCTTAAGTAAGTGGGGTTTGCTCTGAAAGTGTTTTTATTTGCTCCTGGGCCTTAGTCACTGTCTGGGTCCTTGTGAGAGCCCTGGTCAGCTCTGACTTCCCGAGCTGTAGGTGAGTGCCAGGCTCCAGGTTATTCCATGGAATATCATCAGCTCCCCTCCTGAGCAGGCTCAGCTGGCACAGAGTTTGTTCCCAGTCACAGGCTGTGATCCTTTATTGGGAAGAATTGGGGGTTAATCAGAGAGGGAAATTTTCTTTACTGTCCTCCCCCAAAAGCGCTCCGAGGGAAGATGAGAGCACAGAACAAACTCAGCTGCTGCAGCCCTCAGAAGGAAGCTCTGGTTTAAAGCTGTTGTGAGAGGCAGGTCTGGATGGGAAGTTGTGAATTCGGCTTTTCTGGGCAGAGATTTTCAGAGAAAACACCTAAGGAAGCTGCAAGCCTTGCAGGTGTGTTGGCATGGGTAGGCAGGGGCCTTGTCACTGTTATTTGTTGTAATTAATCCATACTTGGGGCTGGTTTGGATGGAGAAAGGTGCTGATCTTGATCCTTTTGTCCTGCAGCTAATGGGGGCTGTGCTGAGGTGTTGATCAGAGCCATTAATCAAACCCCAGATTATTTATGAAGTCAAAGAGTTTGTGCTTTAGTTGAGTTTTGGTGGTTTTAATATACCTGTACATGCTTTTTTTACTATTCCCGAGTTGATTTGCTCCAGCAGCAAGTATGTGCATGGCAACAAAGCATAAATTAGCAATGAAAATTCTCCCGGGAAGCAGTGAGGCAGAACACTTGGTTAAAACTTATTATACAGCTGCAACTTCTGAGGAGTCATCACCCCCTTTGTGCTCCTGAGGTGATCCCTGTGGGGAATTCTGCTGCTCGGGGGTGTTGCCCCTGTCGGGATCTCACTGCTCGTGTGGACAGGCTCCCCTGCCCCAGAGCCAGGCTGCTGCTTTGTGCTGTCACTGCCTGTGCTGCAGAGGCGTTGCATTCCAGCAGGATGGACTGAAGTGTCCTCTGGTAGATTGGGAGCTGTGTGGAGATGTGGGCTTTGGGGTGCTGGGAGCACGTGGGAGCTGAAAACACTGAAGAACACGAGGGGAGACTCAGCAGGGTCTGCAGCTTCTTCCCAAGAGGCAGCAGCAGCCTCTGCTCTCTGGGAGCAGGGGCAGAACCTGAGGCTGGGGCTGTGCCTGGGGAGGTCCAGGTTGGACATCAGGAAAGGTTCTTCCCCCCAGGCTCCCCAGGGAGTGATCCCAGAGCTCCAGGGGTGCTCGGGCACTGCTCCCAGGGATGCTCAGGTGGGATTGTTGGGCTGTCAGTGCTGGACTCAACGCTCATGGATCCCTTCCAACTCAGGAGATTCTATCAGTTTTATACGTTTCTATGAATTTGTTAGCTGCCAGCCCATAAACTGTTAGGACCAAAAGTTTTCTGGGATGGAGTGTGGGCGAGACCTTGGGAAAGGGCTGGTGATGCAGCTGAGCGTGGGGCAGGAGCACTGACACACCCATGCTGCCTCCCAGCTGTCCTGTACCATACCACATCTGGATTTTTGTGAACTTTGGCCCTGCTCAGTGTCTTCAAACCATGGAGGATGCCAAGGCAGAGGATTCCTGGCTTTTGGGATTCCACGGTGTGTGTATAAACCAGGGCTGTGGATTTCCATACAGCTGCTGCAGCTGGCCTTGAGCGACCCAGCTTTGCTGTTCCAGTCCATGCAGGGTGACTACAAATAATTCATGGTGGAATTGGAAGGTTTCAGTGACCTCCCTCCCCGCAGACAGCTTGGTGTTCTCTCAGAACACAGCTGGTATTTTTACAAGGATGTAAAATCGATTAATCTTTTATACCAAGCTATCAAATTTAGTTAAAAACACCCCAAAACAAACCATAACCTCACATGTGGTTGGTGAAGAAAATGTCGCTAACACGTATCAAAACTTTATCGTGTATAAGCAGTAGATCAGCTGGTTTTACTTTGCTATTAGGAAATTAGAGTTACTTATTTTCCCTAAAAGTAACAGCACAGCAGAGGGGTTTGTGTCCTGTGTGCGGAGAGGGAAGGTGGTCAGGGGACACTGTGGCAGCCACGGGGTGGTGAGGCCACCTTGGCCAAGCCTGGCTGGTCCCAGAGCTGTTGCAGTGACCTGGCTGCTGTTGCGCAAGGCCCCGAGCCCGGCTGGGAGCCAGCGCGCTGCCAGAGGGAGCTGGGGGCACTTTTCCAATCCTTGAGGGAAACTTCGGCGTGCCCAACGTGCCCACAGAAAACAGGCCTGCTCTGAGAGAGGGCAGGGCTGCAGCTCCTGCCCTGCTGCTCTCGGGGAGGGCTGGCACGTCCTTTAGCATGACGATAAGGCAGCAGTGTCACTGCTGCTGTGACACTGAGGGCTGTCTTTGCCTCGCGTGTCACCAGCTCAGTTGTTTGCTGGCTGCTCAAGGAGACGCTTTGATCAGCGTTCAACAGTCGGTCTGTTTCTGTGAAAGACAAGACTCGTGTCACGTCTCCGCCTGTGACTTAGGGACAGAATTTGCCTCAGTGGAACAAGGCTCGTAGGTGCTGTGTTGTATTGAATTGTGTCACCTTGGCTGGTGCAGAAGGGCCATGACACGATGTCCTATCACAGAGGAGTGAGTCAAAGTGGAAAGGGACAGGCTGGTTTAGTGAGTTATAGCCATGTTTTAAAGTCTGTATGCAGAACTCGAGTATAAAGGGACAGGCTGGTTTAGTGAGCTGCCCTGCTCCACAGGAACTTCCAGGTGCAAGGCTTTCACTTCCCCGGTACTCCCAGTGCACCTGCAGCTCTTACTGGGGGTGACTGGGCTCTCCCTGCCGTTACCTGCTCCTGAAAAGAGCAGCTGAGAGGAACTTTTGTATTCTTTTTGTTAGGAGAAATTCAATTTTGTGCATGTGAGTGTGCAGGAATTCCCATCACCCTCAGCTGTACTCTGGTGTAGGTGAAGGCGAGTAGAAGACAAAGCAAGAAGGTGGTTTTTCCCTTTGAGGTCTGATGGAGAACCAGAGGGCATCCCCCAAAAATAAACCATCCCCGTGCTTGTCTGTGCAGAGCCACAGAGCCATTAGCAGCAGAGTTTTTCACAGAATCACACAATCTCCTGGGCTGGAAGGGGAGCCCGGGGATCACCCAAGCCCTGCACAGACACCCCAACAATCCCATCCTGTTCCTGTGAGCAGTGTCCCAACGCTCCTGGAGCTCTGGCAGCCTTGGGGCCGGGAGCATTCCCTGGGGAGCCTGGGCACTGTCTGGGGAGGAACCTTTCCTGATACCCAGCGTGAACCTCCCCTGACACAGCTCCAGCCGCTCCCTGGGTCCTGCCCCTGCTCCCACAGAGCAGAGGCTGCTGCTGCTCCTCAGGAGGAAGCTGCAGACAGCGAGGAGGGTGTTTTTTGGGGTTGATTCTTGGTACTGACACGGGCCAAGTGTTGAGGTGGCTCTAACCAACCTTTAATTACTGAGTAAATGAGTGCTGGAAGTTTTGGCACACCCAGGAGTTGATAAAGAGCTGCAGAGCTGGCAGCCTGGCACGGAGCTCCTGTGGCACCTCCCTAGGTGGTTGGGCGTGCTGGGACAGGAAACCCTGCAGATTTGGGTGCTCTGTGCAGAGTTGAATCAGTTTGAGGCAGTTCAGTTTGGGGTTTAGCCATGACTTTCTCACCTGCCCGGCGCTGTCTCGAAACCGGGCTGTTCCACGGTTTCACAACTGCTGGATTAGTGCTGCTCTCTTCTTTAGTACCCGCTGCACAGGTTTGGCCTCTGGCTCGGGCCTGAGCCTGGCACTTCTGCTTTTGCTTTCACCCCAGGAGAAGGTGCTGGCAGCCAAGTGAGTGTTTTGTGGTGAGTGAGGGAGGAGCAGGGAGCATGGAGGAAGGGTTTGGTTTCATCTGCGGCTTTGAGTATGGAGCCAGCTTTGTAGGGTGTGTTGGAGGTCCTGGTACCCCCAAAGCTGTCCAGAAGAGCTGAGCTGTGCCTTAAATCAGATGGAGCATGTGCTGTAGCCCCTGAACCTGCCTGTGCTTTGTTTGCAGAAAGCTGTTCGTGGGTGGCCTGGACTGGAGCACGACACAAGGTGAGCAACGTGCATTGGGCTACAGTGAAAACACAGCCAGGAGCTCTTAACAGGCATTGCTGTGGGGGGAGATTGGGCTGAGAGCCTCCTCCTCTGCTAATTATTAAAACTTTCTGTAGAGACAACTCAGATATATGATTTGATATAAATTTTTTAATATATTAATACTTTTAGGTTTATATTGTTTGGTGCTGAAGTTTTTGTCAGCTCATCAGACAACCCTTTTTATAATCACTTTACTACTGTTTTCCATTTGGATGAGTGGAAATAAACTGTTGTCTGCCATTTGTTTACAGGAAGTAAGATGTGATCGTTTTCAAAAGATGAGTTTGGAGCTGTGTTCCATGTTTGCTGATCTGTTGTTTCATAATTGCAAACACAGTCTGGTGTTGTTAATATCTGGCTCTGTTTAATACTTGCTTTTTTTTCTTTGACAGAAACTCTTCGTAGCTACTTCTCCCAGTATGGAGAAGTTGTAGACTGTGTAATAATGAAAGACAAAACAACAAATCAATCTCGAGGATTTGGATTTGTCAAATTTAAAGATCCCAACTGTGTGGGAACAGTGCTGGCCAGCAGACCTCATACGTTAGATGGCCGAAATGTAAGTTGATTTTGTGTTGTTTTCTTTTCCTGCACCAGATTCAAAGATTTGCTTTAAATTCTGGCTCCTTATTTGCAGAGTGTCAGAGTTAACCTGGTTGTTGGTTTAAATGATTTCTTGTAAGGCAGCTCTTAACTCCGTGGCTTGTGCTGTTTGAGCTCTGAGGAGCTGCATGTCAGCAGGGCTGGCTTCAGCTGCCACAAATGGAACTTTTAGAGCAAAATTCTGCTGAGGTCTGACCAAACTGGAACTTCTTCCAGATCGATCCAAAGCCATGCACGCCTCGGGGGATGCAGCCGGAGCGGACACGGCCCAAGGAAGGATGGGTAAGGACAGATCCCTGTGTATCCTCTGGCATTCCTTTGGGTTATAGCCATGTTTTAAAGTCTGTATGCAGAACTCGAGTATAAATCTCATTTCTAAAATTGTCTTTAATTTAGATTTCCGTGGGCAGGCTCTGTGCGGAGCAGGGTCGGTTTGGGTGTGCTGTTTCCTAAGCTCTTAGTGATGCTTTAGTGGAGCTCTTCAGATGTAAGAGCAGTGTCTGGAAGGGCACTGGCAGGGCTGATGCTGTTCCAGCCCGCTCCACACCTTGCAGCTTCCCCAGATTTCAGTTTGGAATGAGTCAGTGGCCTCAGAACACAGGCCCAGGATTGCTGGTGCTCTGAAGCACAGGGGACACCGAACCTCTGAGCTCACAACGTGCCTCCCCTTCATGCCTGGGAGACGTCAAGGCTGGAGCTCTCCCCTCAGCCTGCCAGAGCCCGTTGCTCATGATGGAAAGCAGCCACCCTTACTGTTCTTCTGACTGAATTTTCTCCTCCTTGATTTAGCAGAAAGGATCCAGGAGCGATAACAATAAATCCAATAAAATTTTTGTTGGTGGGATTCCTCATAACTGTGGCGAGACAGAGCTCAGGGAATACTTCAAGAAGTTCGGAGTGGTGAGTCCTGGGGGGGAAGTGCCTCCCCTCCCTGCTGCCTCCTCTCCCATTTCCTCAAGCTGTCAAATTTGGGGGTGATTTGGACAAATTGCTGGAGGGACACCTGAAGCATTTTGTGAGAAGCTGTAGTGAACATTCATCATCTGGAAATGTCCCTTGGCAGAACCTGCTGCTCATGTGGAATTTACTTTGCTGCTTCTGTCTCTTCATGTTTAAGCCTACCCGATGCATTATTCTGTCCCTTCTTCCAAAAACTCCTGAGGTGCCTTTAAAATTATTCTTTTTATTATTATTATTTCCACCCTCACCCCCCTTTCTCTTGATAGCTTTCAGCTGAGCAATTAAAAATGTCTGCTGATTATTTTTTGGGAACAGTGAGTCTCTCAGTGGGCTGGATTTTAAGATCCTGGTATTTGACTATGTGTACAGATAGGTTAAATTTGTGTCTCCTGCCATTGTTTGGGGAGCAATAGCTGCTTTCAAACCATCTGGAATCTCAGTTCTGATGTCCCCAGAACCTCCATTGTGAGACAAACTGCTCCTCGTGCACCTTCTTTAATTCTGTTTGTAACCTTGGACTGAAAGGACTGTATCTTCTCTAATTATTTTTTTTAATTTAGTTTTTATTTAGTTTTAATTCCCATTTATCCCAGCTCTCACTGCCCTCAAGGAAGTGGGGGCATATGATAAACTACTGAATTAAATAATTCAGCTGTGAATAAGTTTGAGGAAGTTAAAGATTGTGTGAGTTAAATTCAGGACTGTGCTGGTAAAAATGAACTTAATTGGCATTTAGTGTAGTTTTGGATACTTTTTTCAATTATCCTTTTCTGACATTTCTTAGCGTCAGCAAAGGATTTATCGAGAAACAAATTCTTTAGTTTATCAAGTTAAATCAGTGTTTAAAATTCCATTAAGATAATTCATTTAAAAACACAAAAAAACCAACAGCTAACAACTGTTTCTTTAGCTTGAAAGGCTGCAGTAGAGTAATAATAAAAGCAGGGAGCACGTTCCACAGCTGTGGGATGTAGTTTCTAAAGGCTCTTCCTCACAGACTTGGCTTTCCAGCTGTGCCCTGGATGCTGGGGAGATACAGGGTATGTCCTGCAGGTGTAGAAGGCAACAGCCACAACTGTAAGTGCCCTTAAAAGTAAGTAGTAGCACTTTACTCATAGTATAGAGATCAGAAAATCTTCCTGGAGTTGTAACGAGTCCCTCTGGAGCAGTGGAGTCTCACAAATGTTTTGTGGCCACCAGAGTGAAGAGCCCAAGGCAGGCACTGATTTTCAGCCCTGGTAATCGCTGGGTCATTAAGGCCAGGGTGAAGAGGACCCAAATGGACCAGGGGAGGGACAAATGTGGCACTGATTGTCCCGTGGCATAATCCCCACGTGGATCCCCCGGCCCCAGCTGGGAGCACCCGCTAGGGTGTGCTCAAGTGAGGGCAGCAACTCAAACCCAAATGTTCTCTAGCTGTGAGTAAAGATAAAATTGTGTCAGACTTTAAACTCATTTTTACTCACGAGTAAAAATATCCTGAGATTGTCTTGAAGATGCAATTTTACAAAATCACACCTGTTTTGTGACCACTTCTCTGCATCTCAGAGATTTCAGAGCAGTTCCCTTCAGCTGTTTTAATGTTGAATCAACATTACACCTCAGGTTTTGTTTAAATTGTAGCTCACTGTGGTGCTCATTCTGAGAAAAATAATCCTGAAGCCTTTGAACAGCTTGCAATTTCCATTTTCTTCTTTTTTTAGGTTAAAATCACACTGCTACTGCTCATCCAGAACTTAGAGGGGTTTTGTAAAGCTGTTTAAAGCATTGGTTTAACTGGTGCTCTGGGCCTCTCTGGTGCTCCAGTAATTCAATCCGAGGAGCCCTGCATGTTCCTGGAGGTGCCTGCAGCTCAAGCTGCTTTTCATGGCGAAAGTGAAAATGGTTAAAAAAGGAAAAATCATGCTTTAAAAAGCTGCACCGATGAGCTGCTGGAAAACAAACCTTTGGGGTGTGTAATAGGCCATCGAGTGGGTACAGATAGTGCAAAACCTCAACGTTAAATTAAAATGTCAAGTGTGATGAGACAATAGGGATGAGCTCAGGCTTTCTGAACTCCCAGGAAGAGCAATATTCCCTGTTTTGTGTGTTGCTGGGATGATGGCTGCACTTGGCTTGTGCTTTGTGGCTAGAGAGCAGGAACCAGCTGGTGGTGACTGTTCCAGCCCTCCCCTGGTAGCACAGGGAGTAGAATTTCCCTTCTCTCTTCCAGGTCACTGAAGTTGTAATGATCTATGACGCAGAGAAACAGAGGCCCCGAGGTAAAGGCTGATCTAGTTTGTCCTTGAAATTTCTTCATACTCTCCTATAGTCAGATGGCAAACTATTTCACACCATCAGAAAAGGTAGATTTTTTTTTTTTTCCCTACGTTGCCTCAGGAAAAAGAATAATTCACTGGGCAAACATCACTTCAAGTCTAGACTCTTCATCTCCAGCTTCACTTGGGTCTGTGCATTTCAACTCAGATGTTTCATGCTCATTGATGGGTTGGGGTTTTTTTTTATAGTTGAATGAAATTTGATTCTCAAGCCACTCCTGTGGCTTAAGGTACTTTTGAGGGGGGGAAAATAAGCAGATTTTCCTCCCGTTCCACATGAAAGGTACGTTGGGTCTGTAAGTGCATGTGGGGTGCTCCAGCCAGAGCACGAGACAGGACAGAATCCATCCGTCACCTGCTTTTTGTTTTGGTTAAATGGCTTCACCTCAAATTAAAGAAAAACTCTTCTTAAACAACACCAAATAATCCTGAAAAATAAATATAGGTATATTTTTATTTGGGATATACAATCCCTGTATACCAGATTGCTTTTTAAGAGGGGAGGGGAAAAAAAACCCCAAAAACCTGAAAGATTCATTAGATACTGAATCAAGCTGGGAACCTTTGGTCAAAATACGAAGCAATTCCATGTCACCCACGTCCCTTTGCATCCACCATTTGTTTGCCAAGGAAGAGGCAATATTTTGGCACGTGAAGCTTAGCTGTGCTCCCACCCTGTAGCATGTTGGACATGCTAGAGAATAGTTTGCCATCTGAACTTTTCATTTCTCTTCTGCCTCATTATTAAGAAATATATCCTTCACTTCATATTTATTAAGCTGTTAAGTCTTAGTTTTATTTTTAATTTAGACATACATCCTTAGTGACATATTTAAGTGTTTCATAGTAAAGTATGGTAATGTTAAGTAAGTTCTTTTTTTTGTTTCTTTTCTCTCTGTGAATTGTTTGACTGTGATTAACGATATCTCTTTAGATTTCTTCTCTCTAGGTGATAATTTATCACAGAGGTACAGGCCAGTTCCGCAGTCAGAGGAGGGACGGGCTTTGTCTTTTATTGGAGTGTAAACGAAGTTTCAATATATTTGTTTTTTTGTTTTCTTGCTTTAGCTATCCTAATCTTCCTCCAGCAGATACCTTTGATTTAAGCAGCACATAAATTCATCTGTTGCAGTGCTTTAGAGCAGCTGGTTTTGGCTAGAGGAGACAAAGGCACTGGCATTCAAATGTAATTTGGGGCTGAAGTTCTGAAATATTTCAGTCATTATTGTATCATCTCTATCTTTGCAATATTTAATCCCAGCCTTGCAGCCTCTGTGCAAAAAGTACTTAAACCTCGTGCCTGGTCTGGATTAATCCTGTCTCAATTAATGGCTTCTCTGCTTCAAGCTCTACTAAAAGCAGCACAGGCAAAGGAGGGCTTGGGGTGCAAAGCACGAGTGCCAGGTGGGGGAAAGGTCTTGTCTCCACCCACAGAAAACTTCCTCCCCTAATTCATCAGACTTCTTAAGCACTTCTTGAATCCTGTCTCTCTGCCTTTTGTTTCTGTGCTGTTCCAGGCTTTTTTTAGTGTGCTGACTAACGCATCTCCCAAAATGGCCCTGGCAGTCCCGGGGGGTGCTAGGAAGAATTCCTCGAGTTTGTATTCCCTACTCCTGGTTGTGCATCCCAGAACACATTTTCTCTTGCCTTCTCTCTGTGTTCTGTGTTCTCCTGCTGCCCTGTCCCCTTATCCTTTTAATAATTGTAGATAAAATTCCAGAGGCCAGTTCAGTGCCACCTCTCCTTAGGCCCTTCTGAATTCTGCCTTTTCCCTTTCACTTTACCACCCTTCCCGTGGGAGGGCACACTGGTTTACTGGTAGGAGGAGGGAGAACGATCCCTGTTCCTAATCCCTGTAGCATCCATTTACCTCCAGCTCCTCAGGAGGCACCAAATTCTCAGGGGATGTCCTTGAGGAGCTGGCTGGGGTCAGGTATGCACGTGATCTTTGCTTCCTCCCAGTCCTGCCTGCTCCTGCCAGCTCTTCCAAACTCTTCCCACAGCCCCAAGCACAGCAGCCATGTCACATCTCTGAAGGAACTAAGCAGCTTTGGTGCAGTCTCAGCTTCTCCTGGTTCTTGTTCCAGCAGCTGGGAAGGGATTTCCAGGTTCTTGCTCTGTCTGTTCTCCTCCTCCCTTGGCTGCAGACCAGCTCTGTCGCTCTGCTCTGGTCCTCTTGGATTCCTGCTGGATGCAGTTCATTTCTCCAGCCTTTAACAGAGCCCTGTCCTTCAAAAACTAAAGCTGCAGGTGGTGGGTTTCGTCACTTCTGCTTAAAACTTCACCTTGGGGTTTTGCTGTGTTACTCTCATTTCTGTACTCTTCTTTATCTTGGGCTGTCTGACCCTTTTAAATCCCCTTTTAAAATTGATTTATTTTCTCAATGACCTCTTGCTCTCCCCGTTCCACCCCTCCAACCCCCATCCCACAATCCGTTCCCCTCTTTTAGCTTTGGAATCAAATTTAACAACAACCTTCACATCCAGATGGAATCCATTGTTTTTCTTCCCCATCTCTTTTTAGACAAAGGCTGGAATACTAAACGTCATTGAAATCCAAACACTTTTCCTTTGGTTCCAACACTCGGATTTCTGGTTAACTCAGACAAATATATTGTGATGAAATGCTGCTCTCAGCTTCGAGGCTGCTTTCATCACAGCTCCACAAAACTTCGTTTATACTGCCAGTCTCCTGTGTGTGGGAAATGCCAAGTTTTTTCCTTTTTATTTTCAGTTTATTTTAGTGATGTCTTTTGCTCTTGTTGCTGACAGCAGAATTTGACCTGCTGGAATCTATTTTGGCCTGTATCTTTGTGTATTTTTATATATATATATATATATAAACTTTCTCTACACTAGGCCTCTTTGGGCTTACCCAACGCAGTTGGATAAGCGTGGAGAGACATTCCTGTGCTAGATCTGTATTCTGTAACGCTTTAGAGCAAGATTTGGCTGCTGTCAGCACTAGCTGCAAAGCAAAACGCAAACCAAGGGGGAAATCTTGGGTTTCAGAAAAGCAGAACCGCATCCATGTTCCATAAACGCTTCCCACGCCGCACCTCGGGTTTCTTTTCTAATTTTTATTGCTCTGCCCCCTTTCCCCCCCTTCCGTAGCTAATCCAAAGAATGGCACAATTCCTGTACTGCATGTGTCCCTCCCTGCCCTGGGTTGTCCCCACCAGCAGCCAGTGGGTGATGGCATGAAGCAGCCGCCTTGTCCTGGGGGATTAACCACTATTTTGCCACTCTCTCGGCTGTGTCAGCAGCTACAACCTACGTGCAGTGGTTCTCAGAGTGACCTCCAAAAGGGGAGCTTTGCCTCCTTTCCCAGAGTTTTCTCCAAGCATGAAAAGCTGCTGGATCCAGCTGAGCTGCCGGCAGCCAGGGCTGTGGTCAACTGCAAGGGAATGAGCAAAAAAACTGGGGAGTTGTGTGGATTTTCAAAAGGAAACAAACAGGAAATACAAGAAATAAAACAGAATCCAGGACGTGGCAGCAACACCACGTTCTGTGTGAGCAACACCTCACGGGGGCTGCCTTGTTGGGAAGGGGTAACACCCCTTCCGTGCTTTTTCTCCAAGGTGTGGACAACTTGAGAACCTCTGATGTAGGTTGTTAGTTTCTGAAGCTTCTCATTCATCCATGGAGTGGTAAAATTTCTCATGCTTTAACAGCTACATTTCCAAACTAACTTTCTTTTCTACGGAAAATATTCCCTAACTGGAAGCTGGGCTAAGGGATTGGGAGGAAGTTGCTTTGCAGCTTTGGGGAACAGGGATATATGCTAGGTTTTCCTTGGGAAACTAGGCTGAATCAAAGGGAGGAGCAGCAAAGTTGCTTGACTTCAATCTGCTGTCCCACAAGTATTTTGATTTTAGCAGTTTTTTTCCATTTCCTGGTAGGTGGATGAGGAATAAAATCAAATTAAAAGCCGGTTAACGAGCTCAGTTCGAAGCTGCATGCGCGCAATCGAGACGAGGCACTAAAGCCTCTTCACAGGAAGTATCCATTGCAATTTCCTCAGAGTTTTTGCCAATTGAACACAAGTGTCGTTATCTGAAACCCCTGCTTGAACCCTTGGTCTGCCCCTAATACTGTTCATCATCCTGTTTTGTGTCACAACACCCTGCTACCTTGATTCACTCTTCGTCGTTGGCTAGGTTTTGGATTTATTACTTTCGAGGACGAACAATCAGTGGACCAGGCTGTCAACATGCATTTTCACGACATCATGGGCAAAAAAGTGTGTAGTTGTAGTTTTATTTTACCTTAAGAAAGAACCAAGTCTTGGGCAACGAGCGATTTCACTGGGGAATCCAACTGAAACGTTGATGGGAGAGCACAGCAGTCCAAATTCAAGGCTTTATCCATGGAGGTGGGGAAAGTCTGAGTTTGTGGAGAAGGGCAGTTAGGACGGGGGCAGCCTGGGGAAGGGAGGGCGTGGAAGCCTGAGGATTCAGGCTGTGGGCTCTGCTTGGGGTGAGGCCTTGTGTGTACAGACCTGGGGGCTGCTCTGGCTGAGCAGATGAACTGGGATCATCATCTCTGGGGTGACTGGTGCTCGCTGCCTCTGCTTTGAGCACTGCTGTGGTGCAAGGACAGAAATCAGTGATTTGCAGCTGTTGGAAAAGCAGAATCCCAGTGAAATCCGAGTTCTTCAAGGCTTGGTTTAAGATACCACTCCTTCAGATGTGTACTTGATGCTCAAATCTTGAGGTGGTGTCAGACAATCTGCTTTATATAATCCTAAACTTTAAAAGAAAAAGGGAGGAAAAAAAAAAAAACATCCTGAAGGATTGGTTTTTTAAAAAATTGGGTCACTTACTGTGAAACTTTGATACCAACCCACGTACTCTATATAGTATTTAACCACAATGCAGTTAAGTGACCTCTGGTTGTTTCATCTTCATACTGTGTTGTCAGCAAACGGGGCTTGGATAGGCAGGGATTTTTTAGGCTCCTTTGATGTTACTCAGCAAGGAACATACTTTTACCTGTGGAAGAAAAAAAAACCAAAAACCTAAAAGCAAAATAAATTGTTGCAGGACACCCAAGTTTTAAATATAGGGAGGAAAAAGGAATTTTAAAAAAAATGAACCACAGGAAATTCTGGTCAATTTAAGTCCTTGCACAGCTTTAAGATATATCCAGATTTTAAACTAAACTTTTAAACTTGCTAAACTTGAAGTGAGGGCGTTCAGGGAGACAGAAGATTCTCACATTCCTTAAATTACTGCATTGTTTGGGTTTTTAATTGTCTTTAAAGTCTTTTGTGGGCTGATACTTCATAAGCCTTTCCTCAGCTAGCAAGGGGCACACTCTGCACATCAGTGGAGTTGTGGTTCATTTTGCAGTGCAATAATGCCTTTAATTCCTGGGAACTTGTTTTGGGGTGCAGGGCTGGGTGGTTTCCTGATCATGGGAACAAAGGAATGTACTTGTGGCATCCAGAACATCAGTTCTGGGTCCCAGGTGTGCAGTAGCTCACACAGGGGCGTGTCAGGATCACCTGGATCCCCCAATGTTCCCTGGTCTGCCCTTGGAATTGCCTTCAGCAAAACCCCAGAGCGGGAGCTGATCCCACAAAGCAGCAGATCCAAATGGGAACAAAGGATAAACATCCACAAGGTGCTGGGAGAGGATGGAGAGCCCGGCGTGAGCCTCCAGATGTCACCTCATTGCCTTGCTGCTGCCACAGCCCTGGGACTCGGAGTTCTCTGTGTTCCACAATTCCAAACTGAAATAATTGATTTTTGCCCTTTCCTCCCCACCTCTTTCAGTGACACACACACAAAAAAAATCAAGATTCAGGGATTTTTTAGCTCAGATTAATAGAGTTGCCTCAGTTCTTGGGGTAAGCTGGGCTCCAGGCAGGTGTGGAATTTGAACCTCCCTATTGCACAGGGAATTTTCAGTCCTCACTTTGGCAGTTCCCTGCTTCCAAGTGTGCACTGAAAAATTAATGGGATTCTTCCACAAGGATTAATGAGCTCCAGATCCCCTGCTCTCTCCTTCCCTGCCTAATCATGCCTGCTTTAAAAATGGTATCTCTGTCTTTTTGGTAATTAAAAAGGTATTGCTGAAATGAATCCATATGTTGTTGAAAGGAGGGGGAAAAAATTAAAATTGCAAGAAGGCCTGTGCTTTTGTAAGCAATAACCGAATTCCCTCAAGGCAAATGTGTTAAGACTCATTAATTTGAGTCCTTTGAAAAATTCCCTTGGTTCCTCTCTGGAAGGGCCTTGAGCTGACAGAGATTTGGTTACTGTCATGTCTCATGTCCTTGGGGCATTGGCAGGGGGGGTGTGGGGGGCTTTGTCCTTGCCTTGTGCCTGTTTCCTGTTTGTTCTCCAACATGAATGGCTTTTAAGACATGGCAGGAAGAATTCTGAATACTTTCTTTTCCATACTACTCAGGCCCATTGATGATTGAGATTTATTTTCTTTGTACTCTGGCACCCATTAAAATTAATCATGAAATGAAGGAAAAAAAAAGCCTCAAATTCAGCGAGTGCTGAGAGGGTTTCATTAAATCAGAACTGGATTTTTTTTTTTTTTTGAGAGGTTTATGTTGAATGTGCAGCTTATTTTAAGTAGGTCAAACGCTCTTATTCCATGGCTGGGAACACTAGGACATTTTATCTTGGAATGAAATAAGTTAAGCACTGTGGTTACTGATTTTTAAAACAGGAGGGGTTTTGTCACTGACTTAACACAGTATGAAGATTGCTTCTTATTGACTCAACTGTCCATTTTTATTACTTGCATGTTTGTTTACTTTTTTGTTAGATGTAATGTAAGATTCTCTTATCACATCCATTCCCTCTGACATTGTTTGAGTTAACTGAGATTCTTTAAGCGTTAGCCTGGGGAAGGTAAGTCTTTATCTTCCATTAGACATTTAAATAAAATCTTAAGTTTAAAAAAAAAATACAACAATACAAAAAAAAAAACTCAAAAAATGTGTGTTTCTCAGGTATGAGCAGAGCTGAAATTGCAGTTAGTTGGGGTGGGTTAAACTGTCACTTCCAAACGGACCCCAAACATGTTTGGTTAAAGCATTAGTACCCTTTTTCAGAGCAGCCTCTTCACTCAAAATTCTGGTTTTTTAACTGAAAACATCATCTTCGTATCTCCTGCCTTGAACACGAAATCAGCCAGTCACGAACGTCCGAGATTCTGCTGTTTTAAGTGCAGAGCTGCTGTAAGAGGGTACTGCTGTTTTAAGATTAAAGCCAACGAGACCGAAGCGATTTGTAGGACGCTTTTCTCGGAATCCCTCAACAGTAGGACTCGTAATGCCTTACCATCACCTACACTGTACCTGAGAAACATTGTAAATTACTGGCCTTAAGTTTTAATAATTAAGTACTTAGACAATAAGTCATAAGATGCTAAGTGTAGTCTTAAGCGTACCTGCGGGTGTGTGTGAGGGGCCGGGGGGCGCGGGGCCCCCCCAGCCCTGCTGAGCGCTGCCTCTGTTTGTCCAGGTGGAGGTGAAACGCGCCGAGCCTCGGGACAGCAAGAGCCAAACTCCGGGGCCGCCGGGGGCCAGCCAGTGGGGAAGCAGGATCATGCCAAGCGCTGCCAACGGCTGGGCAGGGCAGCCCCCTCCGACCTGGCAGCAGGGCTACGGCCCCCAAGGTACTGCCCAGGGTGCCACCCCTCCCTGCCCGGCCCTTCCAGCTCGCTGCTCTTGGCTTTTCTGGCCTGGGTGTTACTCCCAGCTCTCTAAACAGGACTAAACTCCCAGCCCCCAGTCCTTTGCGTGTTGTATTTTCAGGGTGCCCCGTGGCAGGAAGGGATGATGAATCTGACTCCGTGTTCTCAGAAGGCTGATTTATTCTTTTATGATCTATATTATATTAAAGAATGCTATACTGAACTGTACAAGAATACAGAAGGGGTACTTAGAGAAGGCTAAAAAGATAATAATGAAAACTCGTGGCTCTTTCCAGAGTCTCGACACAGCTTGGCACTGATTGGCCAAAGAGTCAAAACAATGCACATGAAACCAATGGAACAATCTCCAAACCCATTCCAAAGCAGCAAAACACAGGAGAAACAAATCAGATAATTATTATTTTCCTTTTCCTCTGAGGCTTCTCAGCTTCCCAGGAGCAGAATCCTGGGTGAAGGGATTTTTCCAGAAAAGATGACTGCCACACTTGGCGAGGTTTTTTCACTGCTTTTCCCAAAAGTGCCTTTGACTGGCAGAAGGCAGTGCCAGGCCTGGCACGTGTCCCAGGTGTGTTCCACCTGCTCCCTTTGGAGCTGCCTCTCCCCATGTGGAATCCCCACGGGCTGGGGGAACTCAGTTGGGAAGGCTCCAGGTGTGACTCCAGCTGTGGAGCGAGTTCTGCACAACACCCCAATGACAAACCTGGCTGAAATCTGGCTTTTCAAGGATGAGGCAGTTTCAGAGGAAGTTATCAGGAAAATCTGAAAGGGATGAGGGGGAAATGGATGGCCTTGCCTTTGAATTTTATTGCTTAATGTAGCTTGGGGAAGCACCAGGCAGCTCTGGTGCGGGGAGCACTCAGTGCACACCAGGAGCAGCCTGGCTTTGATGGCTGCAACCCCCCCGAGATTCCAGAGGCAGGATAAGCACGCCGAGTTCATCCTAAGACAATTTTGCTAACTTCTGGAGAAATGCAGAGGGATAATTGAGTTGCTGTGACTTGCTTGCTCTGAGAGATGAGAAATGTTCACCTGGGTGAACATTTGGGGGGGCTGCAGGGAGAGAGGCTGCTCCGTCCCCGCTCTGGTGGATGGAAGTGCAGCACAGGGATTGCTCATTTCCCCACGGTGCTGATTAACTTGAAAGCTGCAGCTGAGGGTTGACATTGTGCACAGATGTGCTAATCTGCAAACTGAGAAACTCCCATTATTTTCCATCCAGTGATTAGTAGGGAAAATGATATCTGATCTCCTGGAAAGATTAATGTCAGACTTGAGCACATTTATCCTTCAATCTCAGCACTGCACAAGGGATGGGAAAGGCTTTTTTATGCTTCAAAAACTGCAAAAATAACTCGGATAAACCTGGTAGTAAATTAAGAATCCCTTGGATGTGTAGTCTGCTGGGGTTCTCCGGGGTTTTGTTCTCTGTAGTACTGTAGTTTCTTGCACTTGCTATGTGGCAGCTCTCAAATGCTCCATCTGATTTGGGTTTGGGAACTGCTGTCTTTCCTGAGTGTCATTTGCTGAATGATTCAGAGTCTTTCCAGAATTACACATTCAGAAATAGTCCCACAATGTTGCTTAGGCCATAAAAATAGCTCTGTAAGGGACGCAGGGAGGATACCCAGTCTATCCCAGAGCCAAATCCTTCTTCTTGCATCATCCCTGCTCCGGAGTTTGCAGCTTCACTGATGTCTAAGGCTCTTTTTTTGTTCTGTTGTAGGGATGTGGGTGCCAGCTGGACAAGCGATTGGTAAGTACATTATATGGGACCAATTCTGAAGGGAAAAAATCCTCCCAAGCAGCAACGGGTGCAGCTTCTTTGAGCATTCACAGTGATTTTTGGATTTCTGTAGGATTTAACCTACATTTAAAAGCTTGATTGAATTTGTCCTGCAAGAACAGAGGGGAAGACAGTGGCTTCTTAGCAGCTCAGTAATGGGAGCTGACACACATCCTGCTGCTCCAGCCACATTAATTTGTTACCAAGGGATTACATGCTAAACTGCAGTTATTTACAGTGGGGATACTTGGAGGACAAATATCTCCCAAAGTGAGGATTCATAGAAGGCTGAACCTGCCTTTGAAATCCACCCACCAGCTTTACCCCATCTAGAGGAAGCCGACTCCAGCAGCAGCTCCTTGGTATTCATCTGCTTCAATTTTGGGTTTCTCTTCGTTTTCAGGTGGATATGGACCCCCTCCTCCAGGCAGAGGAGCTCCTCCCCCACCACCACCATTTACCTCATACATAGTCTCCACACCTCCCGGGGGATTCCCGCCTCCACAAGGATTTCCACAGGGCTATGGCACCCCTCCACCATTTAGTAAGTGACCCCAGGAGCTGGAGCACATCCAGCTTTTCCTCATTGTTTGCTGGACTTGCATTTCCTCCTGTGTTTCACCTATCCTTAATTATTTTTCCCAGATTATATATTCGAAGCTGTAATTAACAATAGCATTATTTTTTTTTTCTTTGATTATTTTATTCTTGGATGCAGTAATCATTTCTGTTCTCTAATTTAAATCTGTGGTGCCAAATACATTTAGATACTTTGTGCACCTTTGTTAGGACATCTGAGAGAAAACTTAGAGCTCGCTGCTGGTGACCTGGGCCAAACACAGGCAGGGTTTTTTGGAGGAGCTTAAGGAATTAAGGTCATAACTGAGACTGGAAATACAAATAGGATTTTAGCACCTACCTCTCGGGCCACCATTTCAAAAGTCTGTCGCAAACCTGGTTTAAAGAAGGTGGAAAATAGGAATAAAAAGTGAAAATGGACACTAAAATCTTGGATAATACGGCTTCCTCCTCAGTTCTCGTGTCTGTAAGCACAGAGTTTGCTCCCCAGTTCTGCTTTATCCCTTTCTCTGGGCTCTTTGTGCTCTGCCTTTGGGGGGACATCTCTCCCACCTGTGCAAGGTGAGTTGCTGAACTCTTTGGGCTGTGGGGGACCAGCGTGTCGAGGTCAATCTGTGCAGCCACTGGTCACAAACACCTGGGGTTTAACGGCCTCAGAAATGTTGGGTTTAAATTGTGTCACCGCTGAAGCCAAGCAGGATGCTGATGTTCACCTGTTGTGTCCCTCCAGGTTTTAGTTACGGTGCTCCACCTCCTCCACCTGACCAGTTTGCCCCCCCTGGAGTCCCCCCTCCACCTGCCACTCCGGGGGCAGCACCACTCGCTTTTCCTCCACCACCACCACCATCTCAGGCAACTCAGGACATGAGCAAACCCCCGACTGCTCAGCCAGAATTCCCTTACAGTCAGTTTGGTGAGTAACTGCTGCCATTTCTCCCCTTTCCCTTTAGTCCTGGGTACAGAGTGTTGGACACAGTTTGCTGCAGGCATTTCTCTGGGATGGGAATGCTCCCACCAGCTCAAGCCATCCTTAAATCATGTAATGTTCTAGCCTCTAAAATTCTAGAGGGAATTTTCTTAGCTCTGAAGTGTTGTTTTTGTGCTGTAAAATAAGCTTCGGGGATTTGTGCACTGCCAGGATGAATTCCTGGTTTCCACTCTCCCCAAGCCTACAGCTAAAACTTCCACTCCAAGAGCTTCACAAAGCTTGTAGGGAACTTTCTTTTGTGTCTCCAGACCTTGGAGAACAGACTTGAAGAGTTAGAGCAGCATGGAGTGACAGGCAGTGCATGTGTAAGGATCCAAACTGGTGCATTTTCCTCTCTTTTCTCATCCCTTCCCCATCTCTCTGGAGGTGCAGCTCTGTGCAAAGCTTTGTTGTGCTCCGTAGGAAACTTTGAGGTAAAAGGCACTGAGCTAACAAGTTTTGCAGCAGGCAGGCAGTGCTACAAAAAACAAATTCTTTTTAAAATCGCTAGACAAGTGCCTGTGCTCCGGAGTAAAATGTCTGCTGCTGCTCCCTGAGGGAGCTCAGAGGGAATTCTCATTCTCATCTTGCTCCTCTCAGCCGTGTTTCTCAGCAGTGCTCTCCAAATATCTCTACAGAGATCTCTCCAAAGAGCTCTGTACTGATGGGTTTTTTTTTAAGAGACTGTAATTGGTCAGTTTTTCCTTCTGAAGGGAATTTTGCATGCAGCAGCCCCGGGATTCAGGCTCTTCTCTGCTGGAACACGTTCTCCGTGTGGTAGTGCTGCCTCAAGTTCCTGCAGAAACTGCTATGAGATGAAAACTCCACAACATTTATTTAAATAGATAATATTCAAAGTTCCAGCAATGTAAAGCAGCCTCTGAAGGAAGAGGAGCCTTTGAGATGTGTTTGTGAAGCAGCATGTTCTCCTGTTGATGAGTTTGAAATGTTTTTTCATTTGTTTCTTACACGGCTGATTTCATGGATAGTTTTGCCCTCGTGACTCAAAGTTTTTCTTGTTCTGCCACAACTTGGCTCTTTGCAGACTCTTTTTGGAGTGGGTTGGACTCTTCTAAATAAAGCACAAATCCCTGCACAGCCAGTTCCATCAGAGAGGAGCCAGAGTTTGGGAGGTGTTGGAAGTTTAGGAAGGATCTGATGTAGTAGGACTCTTCATCTGGAGCTGTGGTCACAGGACAAGGGGAATGGCTTCAATCTGGAAAAGAATAGGTTTAGACTGGATATCAGGAAAAGCTTCTTCACTGTGAGGCTGTTGAGACCCTGGCATAGGTTTTCCAGAGAAGCTGTGGCCACCCCATCCCTGGAAGTGTCCCTGATTTGCATATATTTACATAAATGTGTAGAGCTTGTGGGCTTTAAAGAGCCACAAAGTTCCCTAATGAGCAGAAGGCACTGTAAGGTTTATCCTGGGCACTGTCCTGAATCCTTCAGTGTGTGCACCCGGGATGAGTGTCAGCACTAACACTCACCCTGCAAAATCACATTAATTACATTCATTTAAAGTAATTAAAAATTCATTATCTCCGTGCAGGGCGCTCTTGAGGCTCGTCCTTGCAGTCCCCTCAGTTCTGACTAGGATGGGTTTGTGTGCTCCAAACCCTTCAGGCCACACCCCAAAGCTTTGTCTGCGCTCCAAGGTCAGGCCGAGCAGGGAGGAGGAGCCTCGGGCAGGTCCCGGGACAATCCCCTGTGGAGAGGCTGAGAGGCAAGGACGGGGCTCAGCTGCTGGGGTTTGTGCCGGGGCCCTGCAGCTCTTCAGATGGGAGAAACCCCACAGTGAGCTGTGCCTGCCAGGCCAGCCTTTATCCTGGGGATCCGTCTGGGCTCAGGTTTGGAGCCGGGCACTCAGAGCACGCAGCTGGCACAGCCCAGGGGAGCAGAGGGGCTGGGACTGCCACATTTGGGGTCACCGTTTATTACCGTGGGTCTTCTGGGCAGTTAGGACTTGCTGAAGGGAAGGAGAGATCTTGACTCCATTTCAGAAGGCTGGTTTATTATATTATGATATATATTACATTAAAAAAGACCACACTATAACTATACTACAAAGAACAGAGAGAAAGATCCATCAGAAGGCGAGGCAGGAATAGAAAGGAATGAATAACAAAGTTCTGTGACTCCAGAGAGTCCCAGAGCTGCTGCCTCCTGGATTGGCCACCAAGCAGAAACATCCCACACTGAGCAATGGAGGAAGCACCTGCTGCATCCCACAGCAGCAGATCACAAATTGGTTACCCTTGAAGCTGAGGCCCTTCAGCTTCTCAGGAGAAGAAAATCCTAGCAAAGGGATTTTCATAAAATATCACAACCACAGGCTGGAGCAGAGCCAGGCATGGAGCAGGGAAGGCAGTGAGCCCTGAGTGGCCGTGCAGGTGTGTGCCGTGGGTTTCCCTCATCACCAACAGCCCGAGCCCTGTGCTGAGCTGTGCTTTGCACCTCTGTGCAGGGAGAGCGACTCGAGGGTTGTGTTTTTCCACTCCCAGCCTCACCCCTTGGCAAACAATCCCCTTGTAGTTTAGGGCACCTGCTTATCTGTGTCTGAACAAATGCCAGGAGGAGCATTTGCAGCTCCCAGAGCCTGAGCTCGCTGTGTTTTAGTGCTCATTAGTGCCAGCAAGTCCTTGAGGGACAGGCAGAGCTTGAAATTGAACTGCTGGAGATGTGCTAAGAGACTTTGTTGGGATTAAGAGAGTTAAACCTGCTCTAAGCCTGCACAGAGAGAGGCAGCACTGCAGAAATGCTCTTGGTAATTAGGAGCCTTAATAGCATCTTTCAGAGCAGAGGCTGGCACTGATGCCAGGATTAAGAGTCATATTTAATTATGAGAATTTGAATTAAATTTCTCAATTTCTCAGTCGTCTTAATTACATCTACTTGTAAATTTGTGTTGGTAGCAGGGATTCCAGCCAGTCTTTTCTCTTGGAAAGGAAACCTCTGGTTCTCTCCCTGTCCCTGAATTCTGCTCACTCCAGAGCAGCCTGTGGTGCAGATCCCAGCCCAAAATCAAACTGCTCCCAAGCACCCCAAAGCTGTGAGCGGATGGTTGAACAGCCAGCCTGGCTGGGATTACCCCAAACACAGCTCCCCCTTCCTGCACACCCGTTCCCTTCTCTTTTCATCCATTTCCTCCGTGAGGAGGGAGGATCCCTGCAGGACCCCGGAGCTGCTGCTCCTCCCGGTTGTTCCCGGCTGTGTTCCCGGGAGGGATCGCTGTCAGGTACGGGATTCACACCCACGGCTGCTCCTGCCAGCTCATCCTGTGCCTTTCCCTTCTCCCCAGGGTATGGACAAGACTTGAGTGGGTTTGGACAAGGTTTCTCTGACCCCAGCCAGCAGCCCCCTCCCTACGGAGGCCCCTCGGTGCAGCCATCCAGCGGCCCCCCGGCCGGAGGCAGCGGCTTCGGCCGGGGACAGAACCACAACGTGCAAGGATTCCATCCCTACCGGCGCTAGCCTGGGCTGGCAGTCAGGGAGTGCTGGCCGCAGGGACCTCTGGGCCCAGCTGAAGCCCGGGATCCCAGACTTCTGAACTTGTGACAATCACATTACTTGATGGAAGAAAAACCTAACAACAGTTTTTTTTCGGGGGGGGGGGGGGGGGCGGGGGTTGGGGGCAGATGGCTTCTGAAGGCAGAGCTGTGGGTGTTTGGACTGCAGTTTTTAAAGATTTTCCTTTCTCTAACCCATCAGCACAAATAAAGAAAATGTCACTGGTTCAAATTACAGGGTTTTAAAAATGTCTTCAGCTTTAATTCAAAACTTCAGGTTTCTTTTTTTTGAAATTATTTTTCCTGAGCCTTTGTTTTACCGTATATTGTAAACTTTTATGTTTAAAAGAAAAAAAAATATATACATTTACAGATTGTGAAATTTTTAAGAGAAATTTTCTACTATGTATGCTGGCTTATTTTTTAATTTAAAACAGGGTTTCCGTGAGCGCTGTCGGAGGCGGGGGAAGAGCTGCAGCCCCTCCCTCCCTCCCTCCCCACGGCAGTGCTGGGGCGGAGGGTTCCGAAACTCTGGGAGTTGACAGAAACCTGCTGAGTGTATTTTGCTGTTGTTCTGGGGGCAGAGCTGGGCCGGGGCGGGCGCAGGAGCTGCTCCGAGGCAGGCGGGGAGCGCTGGCTCCGGCTCCTCCTGCCTCCCCTGGCAGCGCCGCGGGCTCCCGGGCCTCGGCCACACGTGCATTTCCCTCAGGCGAAAAGGTTTTGGTGCGTTTGGCACTGAGCGGTGCCAAGCCCTGGTTTGAATAAAGACGAGAACCTTTGGATTAGAAACACCAGCCTGTCTCCATTTTTCTGGGGTTTTTTTTTTTGCTTTTGTGACTGTGGGTTTTCCAGAGAAGTCCCCTGGGGGTCCTTGGGGGCCTGTGTGGTGTCACCAGCTGTGCCCCGTGCCCGCCCTGCCGGGTGGCATTGCCAGGCAGCCACTGCTGCAAGGGATCTGACCTGGGGAGGGACCCTCCAACCGCCTCAGATGCAGCCCCTTGAAGAGCTGTGATCCAGCCTGATGCGGTGTAATTAACCCCTGTTAATGAGGGGGAGTGGGGCTGTGTTGGGATGTGTCTGTGCCGTGGAGGTCGCTGCGTCGCTCCTGCCAGCACCTGCATCGGTTCAGAGGAAATTCTGTGTTTTGTGTGGCTCCGGTTCCTCTCGCTGGGTGTGAATCCTCTGGGCTCGAATCCTCGTGGCTCTGCTCCTCGCTCCGTTACATCCAAGCTCAAAATTCCTGCCGGAACGGGATCTGCTCCAGCGGTGTCTGCGCAGGGTCACTGCTGAGACCGGCTGGACTCCCTCGGGAGCGTGAAACCGTGGAAATGGCACAGCAGCACCCTGGAGCCTCGGGGACACCTGGAACGGAGGACACCCAACGTCTTCACCCCCTTCTGGGATAAAAGCCTTTGGATCTGGCTCCCGTCTGCGCAGAACCAGCTCCTCCAGGCCCGTGTGGGCCCTCAGATCTGGAACCTGCGGGGGCCGGACCGGATCAACCTGCGCCGAACGAGCCGCGCCCGGCGTGTCCCCAGCTCCCCCCGCACTGCCGCCTGCCGTGGGAAGGGGAAGCCCCACGGGCGGAGGACGAAGGCGGCTTGCGAGGAAGGCGCGGGACGCTCGGAGCTGGCCCGGCGTGGCTGCGGGGTCCCGGTGACTGCGACCCGTCACTGCTGGGCTCCACCTTGGGCCAGCGGGCAGGAGCGGGTCCATGGGAACCCGAGATTTCCCTGCACCGCCAGGGGCAGGTCCGGGGGGAACGGGAGCCTCTGTCCCTCACAGCTGTCCCCGGGCTGTCCCGCGCTGTCCCTCACAGCTGTCCCCGCTCTGCCCCCGCGCTGTCCCTCACAGCTGTCCCCGCGCTGCGGCTGCGGCCCCTTTAAGGGCGGTGAGGGCGGAAGCGCTGCCCGGGCGCGGCTTCTCCGCCCGTTCCGCCCGCGCCGCTCTCGCGACATCCGCGGCTTCCGGCGCGAGCGCGGCCTTTCCGAGCAGCCCCGGCCAAGATGGTGGGTGCGGGGGAGGCCCCGCCGGCGCCATCGGGCCCCATCCGCCGCCATCCGGGCTTCACCCCGCCGCGGCGGCGCCGCCCGGGGCTCGGGGCTTCCCTGGGGGACGGGGAATGGGCGTCCCCGGGGCGCTGCGGGGGCCGCGGCGGGAGCGGGGCTGAGGGGAGGGAGCGGCCCGGGCGCCCCGCGGAGCTCGGTGGGGCCGCGGCCTTCCCGTGTGCGGGGCGGGGAGCACGGGGCCGGGCGGCCTTGAATCCCCTGGGTCCCCTCCCGGGCGGCCGCGACCCCCTGCCCTGACCCCCCTGT